>NC_089035.1:34120000-34122500 GCF_034140825.1 Oryza sativa Japonica Group
CTAGGCCCAGTGCTAAAAAACCAACTTTCTTACGATTACGAGGTTTATTCGAGGATGAAATTTCATCCTGTAACCATAGCATTTCCCCCTTTTTTTCTACCCCAGGCTTTACAACATTTCGAAATCGGGAAATTGCGACAGGAGCAGGTGCTATTAGAGAACAATTAGCAGATTTGGATTTGCGAATTATTTTAGAGAATTCCTCGGTCGAATGGAAGGAATTAGAAGACGAGGGGTATAGTGGAGATGAATGGGAAGATAGAAAAAGACGAATAAGAAAAGTTTTTTTGATTAGACGCATGCAATTGGCGAAACATTTTATTCAAACAAATGTAGAACCAGAATGGATGGTTTTGTGCTTATTACCAGTTCTTCCTCCCGAATTAAGACCCATTGTTTATAGGTCTGGGGATAAAGTAGTGACTTCGGATATTAATGAACTTTATAAGAGAGTTATCCGTCGGAACAACAATCTTGCCTATCTATTAAAAAGAAGTGAATTAGCGCCAGCAGATTTAGTAATGTGCCAGGAAAAATTGGTACAAGAAGCCGTGGATACACTTCTTGATAGTGGGTCCCGCGGGCAACCAACGAGGGATGGTCACAATAAAGTATACAAATCACTTTCAGATGTAATTGAAGGTAAAGAGGGGAGGTTTCGCGAAACTCTGCTTGGGAAACGGGTCGATTACTCGGGGCGTTCTATCATTGTTGTGGGTCCTTCACTTTCATTACATCAATGTGGGTTACCTCTAGAGATAGCAATAAAGCTTTTTCAGCTATTTGTAATTCGCGATTTAATCACGAAACGTGCTACTTCTAATGTCAGGATTGCTAAAAGGAAAATTTGGGAAAAGGAACCCATTGTATGGGAAATACTTCAAGAAGTTATGAGGGGACATCCTGTACTGTTGAATAGAGCACCTACCCTGCATAGATTAGGCATACAGGCTTTCCAACCCACTTTAGTAGAGGGGCGTACTATTTGTTTACACCCATTAGTGTGTAAAGGTTTCAATGCAGACTTTGATGGGGATCAAATGGCTGTTCATCTACCTTTATCCTTGGAAGCTCAGGCGGAAGCTCGTTTACTTATGTTTTCTCATATGAATCTCCTATCTCCCGCTATTGGGGATCCTATTTGCGTACCAACCCAAGACATGCTTATCGGACTTTATGTATTAACGATTGGAAACCGTCGAGGTATTTGTGCAAATAGATATAATAGTTGCGGAAACTATCCAAACCAAAAAGTAAATTACAATAATAATAATCCTAAGTATACGAAAGATAAAGAATCTCTTTTTTCTAGTTCCTATGATGCACTGGGAGCTTATAGACAGAAACAAATCTGTTTAGACAGTCCCTTGTGGCTCCGATGGAAACTAGATCAACGCGTCATTGGGTTAAGAGAAGTTCCGATTGAAGTTCAATATGAATCTTTGGGGACTTATCGTGAGATTTATGCCCACTATCTAGTAGTGGGAAATAGAAAAAAGGAAATCCGTTCTATATACATTCGCACCACTCTTGGTCATATTTCTTTTTATAGAGAAATAGAGGAAGCCATACAAGGATTTAGTCAGGCCTATTCATACACTATCTAAACAAGGAAGTTAGATTCGGGGATGCCCCTTTCGAGGGGCATTCCGATTTCGCTAGTATCATCATTTTTGCCGCACGAATCCAGATTGAGATTGAGGAAAGGAAGTTAACTAAGTTTTCGAATCACTGACTCAGGCCCATTGTCGAATCCTACTCAGCAATTGTCGAATTATACTCAGCCGAAAAAGGGGGTACTTATTTATGGCGGAACGGGCCAATCTGGTCTTTCAGAATAAAGAGATAGATGGAACTGCTATGAAACGACTTATTAGCAGATTAATAGAGCATTTCGGAATGGGATATACATCCCATATACTGGATCAAATAAAAACGCTGGGCTTCCATCAAGCCACTACTACATCGATTTCATTAGGAATCGAGGATCTTTTAACAATACCCTCTAAGGGATGGTTAGTCCAAGATGCGGAACAACAGAGTTTTCTTTTGGAAAAACACTATTATTATGGGGCTGTACACGCGGTAGAAAAATTACGCCAATCCGTTGAAATCTGGTATGCTACAAGTGAATATTTGAAACACGAAATGAATTCGAATTTTCGGATAACAGATCCTTCTAATCCAGTCTATCTAATGTCTTTTTCAGGAGCTAGAGGAAATGCATCGCAGGTACACCAATTAGTAGGTATGCGAGGATTAATGGCGGATCCTCAAGGACAAATGATTGATTTACCTATTCAAAGCAATTTACGCGAGGGACTTTCTTTGACAGAATATATAATTTCCTGCTACGGAGCCCGCAAAGGGGTTGTAGATACTGCTGTACGAACGGCGGATGCTGGATATCTTACACGTAGACTTGTTGAAGTAGTTCAACATATTATTGTGCGTAGAAGAGATTGTGGTACTATCCAAGCTATTTCTGTGAGTCCTCAAA
>NC_089035.1:34125000-34137500 GCF_034140825.1 Oryza sativa Japonica Group
GAATCCCAATCCTCTGCTTTTATTTGTAAAGTCTCTATTCCTCGATGATCGAAGCCCAAAGATCTATGAACCACCTCATGTTTGACTAGCCAATTAGATAACCAACCCTGCTGCATTATCTTGATCTCTCCTCCTTTGTATAAATATTTCGCAGTTCGAATGCAAGTTTGAAATATTGCCCTGCTCTTTCTTTTTCTGCATAAAGAGCCCCTCCTAATTCACTAATTTGTAGGAAGATACTGGACTTTTGGATTTTCAAAAAGTTGAAGAAGATATGTCTAAAGTAGATGGTGATTGATAGAGCAATTCTTGCTCGTAAGTTCCAGTATGAGTACTGCGCCGAACATAAAGCTTGTGACTGGTAGTAAAACATCGATTTCTCTTTTGAGATAGAGTTCGATCCTCAACTATTTCTCGCGATATCTTCTTATGAAGTTTTGTTAGGGCATCTATAACCGCCTCCGGTTTAGGTGGGCAGCCCGGCAAGTAGACATCCACAGGAATTAACTTATCGACTCCCCGAACAGTACTATAGGAATCCGTACTGAACATTCCCCCTGTAATAGTACAAGCTCCCATAGCAATGACGTATTTTGGTTCAGGCATTTGCTCATATAATCTCACTAAAGAAGGAGCCATTTTCATTGTTACCGTACCGGCTGTTAAAATTAGGTCCGCTTGCCTAGGACTTGATCTTGGTTTGGTACCAATCCATAACGATCAAAGTCGAATCGCGAGCCTGAAGCAAATTCAATGAAACAACAACCATATAGAAGGGGCCATAAACAGGAGAGTCTTGACCAATTCGAAAGATCATTTGGTGTAGTTGAAATAACGGAATTGGAAGTTGTTCGGTCAAGTATAGGAAATTAATATAAGAATGAATAACTTTCTCAATGGTTTATTTTCTTTCTTTTATTTATCTTAATATTCATTCCATTCAGGCCATTCCAATGCTCGCAAGCAAGCACGAAAAAGCTTATATTTCTAAACGGAAACGCCCAATACATCGAAACTCATTACCCATGGCCAGTCGAGAAAAAAAAATAAAACAAACATGGTTTAGCGTATTCGGAATTGTAACCAAGCATCCTGGGTTCTATACCAGATTCAACACTAGAGCATGCAGCCGATCCTGGATACAGAACTATATAAAGTGTGCAGTGAGGGATCTTTATTGGTAGCCAGTCTTTCACTTCCGCCTCTCCACTCCCATGCCTTTCTTGGTCGGACCAACCCAACCGGCGATTTCCGACAAGTCTTTCTGCTTAGAGCAAGAAGCGGAACCAAAATCAAGCTTTCTTTATTTTCATTTATGGATAACCAATCCATTTTCCAATATAGTTGGGAGATTTTACCCAAGAAATGGGTACATAAAATGAAAAGATCGGAACATGGGAATAGATCTTATACCAATACTGACTACCCATTTCCATTGTTGTGCTTTCTAAAATGGCATACCTATACAAGGGTTCAAGTTTCGATCGATATTTGCGGAGTGGATCATCCCTCTCGAAAACGAAGATTTGAAGTTGTCCATAATTTACTGAGTACTCGGTATAACTCACGCATTCGTGTACAAACAAGTGCAGACGAAGTAACACGAATATCTCCGGTAGTCAGTCCATTTCCATCAGCCGGCCGGTGGGAGCGAGAAGTATGGGATATGTCTGGTGTTTCTTCCATCAATCATCCGGATTTACGCCGTATATCAACAGATTATGGTTTCGAGGGTCATCCATTACGAAAAGACTTTCCTCTGAGTGGATATGTGGAAGTACGCTATGATGATCCAGAGAAACGTGTGGTTTCTGAACCCATTGAGATGACCCAAGAATTTCGCTATTTCGATTTTGCTAGTCCTTGGGAACAGCGTAGCGACGGATAATTCCGAATCTACATAACTAGTCTAGTCCAGGAGACAAATCAATAGGAAATGCTATTTGCTTCTTAAGAAGAAGAACTTTTTTGAAATGAAAGAGTTTCCACGGGCGTCGGATATCATTTCTTCAAATAAGGAAGAAGTGTTATCGAAGGATTTCCTTCCATTCTTCCTAGTATGGAAGAAGTAAAGAAAAAGTACTGCGTCTCGATCTATACGAAAGGGCACTGGTTTTTTCTTTCGGTTTCATTGATAGCAGAAGAGTACGCTAGCTAGCGGAGCCTGAAAACGCTTGCTTGCGCCCCACCCCGTAAGCTGACTCTATTGCCTATGCTTGCTGCTCGCTCAGTGTCAGTAGAAGGGAAGAAAAGATGGTCACTTCTTTTAGGAACACGGCGAGCCTTACTTACGACTGTTGCACTTCACTCGCAGCTCGTTCATTCACTTGCTCATGAACTCGCTGCTTCGCCAGAAGCGACTAGTCGCCTCCTTTCCTCCGCCGAAAGATGCTTAGCCAGAAGCGACGAAGGAGGGGAGCTGGGGAAGGCCGACGATGGCAATGAGGGGGAAGCTGTCGTAGAAGCTTTGCCCCTTGCTTTACAGAAATTGTTATGAACTTACTAAATGACCTTATTTATTCTCCCGGAACGCTAGCAAATCTAATAGTTCCCATCTGCTCTTCTTAACTTAAGAACGAAGGTCCTTCTTATTCAGGAACCCTTTGTTTGAGGGGGGCGTATCCCCGGGGAGGGGAGAGTGGCCGAGCGGTCAAAAGCGACAGACTGTAAATCTGTTGAAGGTTTTCTACGTAGGTTCGAATCCTGCCTCTCCCACTTGTTGTAGACTTAAGAGAAGAGAAAGTAGGCGGAAGCCTAGGAGGGCCAACCGAGCGAAGCTCTTTCTTTTTTTGGCCGTGCCGTGAAGTGCAATTTTCTCGTATGCGTTTTAGAGAGGTTGTCGAAAAAAGACGATCTATAGAGATTCCCCATCTATATCCAATCGAGAATAGAAGCGAGTCGCTTCCGGCGTCGGCTTGTAGTCTCTGCAGTCGGCACACGCACGCGCCCGCCATCATGCCTCCTTGGTTCGGGACGAAGCCAAGCGAGGCATACGATAGACGAAGGAAGCGCCCACCCAGCAGGAGGGCTAAAACCTGTAGTTTTGAAGTTGCAAACTCCAGCTTCGAAGCTGGAGTGCTTTAGCCCTTTAGTTTTGAAGCAAGAATCACCGTCTTGAGCGCCTTGCGCGCTCAAGAACAAGCGATGAGCGCTTTGTTGCGCCTGTGCGGATACGTTTTCTTGCTGGGGAAGGCTAGTTTGATCGAGGATTGGGGAGGAGAGGTGGAATAAAAAGCTCGGGATGGATTTTGGAGTCTTTGTGCGAGCCGTATGCGGTGAGAGTCGCACGTACGGTAAGGAGGGGGGTTCGCGTCTATACGTGTAGTGTGGTGGTTGGGCCTACCCACCCTATTTGTTCCATGATCTATGGGTCTACTGGAGCTACCCACTTCGATCAATTAGCCAAGATTTTGACCGGATACGAAATCACTGGTGCTCAATCTAGTGGTATTTTTATGGGGATTCTTTTTATCGCTGTAGGATTCCTATTCAAGATTACTGCAGTTCCTTTTCGGGCGGCTGTAGGACGGACGGCCCCCTATAGGTAGTAGGGTAGGATGGGTGGTACCGCTCAGATAGCGGCCAATCCTCCTAACTGCGCGCGGGCCGGGCTTAGAGCGCGTGAAACTCATCACTACCTCGTAAGGGCGTTGAGACCATAGCATGTTACACAAAAGCGCCGCTTTCTCAGGAGTGTTGTCACACAGCTGCCCGACTAGAAGAGCTACTCGCTCTGTAGTGTTGTCACACAAGATAAGCACGCCGCCCGCCTGCTGGCCGGGCGAATCGAAGTTATCTTCCGGTCAACTGTCCACCCAGTCAAGTGCAAAAAACACAGTGGAATCACGCAACGCACGCTGCTGGTTAAAGGGTAAGAAATATAGTGAAATCGTCTAAAATCAAGACGATTTCACTAAATTAACCAAACTTGCCTGATGTTGAGGCAATCAAGAAAGCGGCATAAGTGAATATATAACCCACGGAAAAGTGAGCTAATCCCACCAATCTTGCTTGCACAATGGAAAGAGCCACGGGCTTATCTCTCCAGCGAATTAAATTAGCCAAAGGTGTCCGTTCATGAGCCCATGCTAAAGTCTCAATTAATTCCTGCCAATATCCACGCCAGGAAATTAAGAACATAAATCCAGTCGCCCAAACAAGATGTCCAAATAAGAACATCCACGCCCATACCGATAAACTATTCATCCCAAAAGGATTATATCCATTGATAAGTTGTGAAGAGTTTAACCATAGGTAATCTCTTAACCATCCCATCAAATAAGTGGAGGATTCATTAAATTGTGAAACGTTGCCCTGCCATAATGTGATGTGTTTCCAATGCCAATAAAAAGTAACCCATCCAATGGTATTTAACATCCAGAAAACTGCCAAATAAAACGCGTCCCAAGCAGAAATATCACAAGTACCGCCGCGACCAGGGCCGTCGCAAGGAAAACTATATCCAAAATCTTTTTTATCCGGCATTAATTTGGAACCGCGTGCATCTAAAGCACCCTTTACTAAAATCAATGTAGTTGTATGCAAACCTAAAGCAATAGCATGATGAACCAAGAAATCTCCAGGTCCTATTGTTAAGAAAAGCGAATTACTATTCTCGTTAACAGCATTCAACCATCCGGGTAACCATAGGGTTCGACCCGCATTGAAAGCGGGACCGCTCGTTGAAGATAAGAGTATATCGAACCCATATGTCGTCTTACCATGAGCCGATTGTATCCATTGAGCAAATATAGGTTCGATCAAGATTTGCTTTTCTGGAGTACCAAAAGCAAGCATGACGTCATTATGAACATAAAGGCCCAAGGTATGGAATCCTAGGAAGAGACTAGCCCAACTTAAATGAGATATGATAGCTTCTTTATGGTCTAACATTCTTGCCAATACATTATCCTCATTCTGTTCCGGATTGTAATCTCTAATGAAAAAAATAGCTCCATGAGCAAAAGCCCCTGTCATGATGAACCCTGCAATGTATTGGTGATGAGTATATAAAGCTGCTTGAGTAGTAAAGTCTTGTGCTATGAATGCATAAGAAGGTAAAGAGTACATATGTTGAGCTACTAAGGAAGTAATAACCCCTAAAGAAGCTAGAGCAAGACCTAATTGAAAATGAATCGAATTATTGATTGTGTCGTAAAGGCCCTTATGCCCACGCCCTAATCGACCCCCCGGAGGAGTATGTGCTTCTAAAAGATCTTTGATACTGTGCCCAATTCCGAAGTTAGTTCGATACATATGACCGGCAATGAGAAAAATAAATGCAATAGCTAAATGATGATGAGCAATATCGGTCAGCCACAAACTTTGTGTTTGTGGATGGAATCCCCCAAGAAGAGTTAGAATAGCAGTTCCCGCTCCTTGAGTGGTACCAAATAAATGATTACTCGAATCGGGGTTTTGGGCATAAAGATTCCACTGACCCGTCAGAAGGGGTCCCAACCCCTGTGGATAGGGTAATACATCTAAGAAATTATTCCATCGAACGTACTCTCCCCTGGATGCTGGAATAGCGACATGAACTAAATGTCCTGTCCAAGCCAAAGAACTTACCCCGAAAAGTCCTGACAAATGATGATTGAGATGAGATTCCGCGTTTTTGAACCACGAAAGGCTTGGTTTCCATTTGGGTTGTAGATGTAACCAACCCCCTATTAAGGATAGGGTAGAAAGAAATAATAGAAAAAGAGCTCCTGTATAAAGATCTTCATTGGTCCGTAATCCAATTGTATACCACCACTGATAAACCCCAGAATAGGCGATATTCACTGGACCGGCGGCGCCTCCTCGAGTAAAGGCTTCCACAGCGGGTTGACCAAAATGAGGATCCCAAATCGCATGAGCAATAGGTCTTACGTGTAAAGGATCCTGTATCCATGATTCAAAATTTCCTTGCCAAGCGACATGAAACAGATTTCCGGACGTCCATAGAAAGATTATTGCTAATTGCCCAAAGTGAGAAGCAAAAATGTTCTGATAAAGACGTTCCTCAGTAATATCATCATGACTTTCGAAATCATGTGCGGTAGCAATACCAAACCAAATACGACGAGTAGTGGGGTCCTGAGCTAAGCCTTGGCTAAACCTGGGAAATCTTAATTCCATAATGCCTTTCAAATCCTCCTAGCCACTATCCTACTGCAATAATTCTCGCTAAGAAGAATGCCCATGTTGTGGCAATTCCACCCAGAAGGTAATGGGTTACTCCTACAGCACGTCCTTGTATAATGCTCAAGGCTCTAGGCTGAGTAGCAGGAGCAACTTTTAATTTGTTATGAGCCCAAACGATAGATTCAATCAATTCTTGCCAATAACCACGGCCGCTGAATAAAAACATTAAACTGAAGGCCCAGACAAAATGAGCACCTAAGAAAAAAAGACCATATGCGGATAATGAAGAACCATAAGACTGAATTACTTGGGATGCCTGTGCCCACAAGAAATCTCGGAGCCACCCATTAATCGTAATGGAACTCTGTGCAAAGTTTCCCCCTGTGATATGAGTTACCACCCCTTGATCACTTATAGTACCCCAAACATCCGACTGCATTTTCCAACTGAAATGGAAAATGACTACCGAAATGGAATTGTACATCCAGAATAGACCTAAGAAAACATGATCCCAGGCGGATACTTGACATGTTCCCCCTCGCCCAGGCCCATCGCAAGGGAAGCGAAAACCAAGATTTGCTTTATCGGGTATCAAACGGGAACTGCGAGCAAATAAAACACCTTTCAAAAGTATTAATACAGTCACATGGATTGTAAATGCGTGAATGTGATGGACTAAAAAATCTGCGGTTCCTAATGGAATAGGTAACAAAGCAACTTTGCCGCCTACTGCTACTAACTCGCCACCTCCCCACGTTAAGCTGGTACTTGTTGTTGCACCAGGAGCTGTTACGCTAGGCGCGCCAGCATGGAGATTTTGTACCCATTGAGCAAAGATCGGTTGTAATTGTATGGCGGTATCCGAAAACATATCTTGGGGACGACCTAAAGCACTCATGGTATCATTATGAATGTATAAACCAAAACTGTGAAAACCTAGAAATATACATACCCAGTTAAGGTGGGATATGATTGCATCACGGTGTCTAAGGACACGATCTAATAGATCGTTGTATCGAGTCGTTGGATCATAGTCTCTTACCATAAAAATGGCTGCATGTGCAGCAGCACCAACTATTAGAAATCCGCCAATCCACATGTGGTGTGTGAACAAGGAAAGTTGTGTACCATAGTCAGTAGCTAGGTATGGATAGGGGGGCATAGAGTACATATGATGAGCTACAACAATGGTTGTAGAGCCTAGCATAGCTAGGTTAAGAGATAATTGAGCATGCCATGACGTTGTTAGGATTTCATAGAGACCTTTATGGCCCTGTCCTGTAAATGGGCCTTTATGAGCCTCCAAAATATCTTTCAGGCCATGACCAATACCCCAGTTGGTCCTATACATATGACCTGCGATCAGGAAAAGAATAGCAATAGCTAAATGATGGTGCGCAATATCGCTCAACCATAGACCGCCGGTTATTGGATCTAGCCCTCCGCGAAAACTAAGAAATTCTGCGTATTTGGACCAATTCAAGGTGAAAAAAGGGGTTGCTCCTTCGGCAAAACTAGGATAAAGTTGAGCCAAAAGGTCGCGATTCAAGATAAATTCATGAGGAAGTGGTATCTCCTTAGGATCAACCCCAGCGTCAAGAAATTGGTTAATCGGTAAAGATACATGGATTTGGTGCCCCGCCCAAGAAAGAGACCCAAGTCCTAATAACCCTGCTAAGTGATGATTCAACATGGATTCTACGTCTTGGAACCAGGCTAATTTGGGAGCGGCTTTGTGATAATGGAACCACCCAGCAAAAAGCATTAACGATGCAAAAATCAATGCACCGATTGCAGTACAATAGAGTTGTAATTCACTAGTTATTCCGGATGCTCGCCAAATCTGAAAAAACCCGGAGGTTATTTGGATTCCTCGGAAACCCCCGCCTACATCACCATTCAATATTTCTTGCCCTACGATTGGCCAAACTACCTGAGCACTGGGTCCAATGTGAGTAGGATCACTTAGCCATGCTTCATAATTGGAAAAACGGGCACCATGGAAGTACATGCCACTCAACCAAAGAAAGATAATGGAGAGTTGACCGAAATGAGCACTAAAGACTTTTCGAGAGATCTCCTCCAAATCACCTGTATGACTATCGAAATCGTGAGCATCAGCATGTAGGTTCCAGATCCAAGTGGTAGTATCAGGGCCCTTAGCTATTGTTCTTGAGAAATGGCCGGGTCTGGCCCATTCCTCAAAAGATGTTTTTACAGGATCCCTATCCACAACAATTTTTACTTCTGGTTCCGGCGAACGAATCATCATTAAGTCCTCCTCTTTCCGGACAAGACATACAAAGAGACCCGCCAACTTTTTAGTGAACCTTTGAAAGATAGATATTATGATTAGTCCTTTTCTTTACTATCTACCGTCCTTCTATTTTTTTTTAGTTATTCACTGGAGCAATTATATATTGAAGTCAATCTGAGGCAAGTGTTCGGATCTATTATGACATAAGGATTGGGTGCCTAACGGACTTTTTTTATCTTGGATTTCTCCACGTAACAAAAAAACCTTTTTTTAATTTAAAAAGCTAGTCTATTTTTTTTAAGAGTATAAGTCCCTATCTATATCTACTTTCCTTGAGCATAATATAGATTTTTTTATTCGATTCCAAATTCCAAGATAACTCATTAGAATTATTAATAAGATGGTCCTGATATATTAGCAATATTTATATTGCCCCTTTTTATTCGCTTTATTACTTCTATTCTAGACCCTATCGTTTATCCTTATGAAATATAATATAAAATAGAAGGCAGAGGAAAGAGATATAATGAAATTCTTGATTCGATCTTCCGACCTAATTTATTTGATTAATGGATCAACAACCAAACCCCCATTTTCTGAAAAAGGAGAGTGGTCTTATTCAAATTCAAAGCGCTTCGTAATCTTCAACCAGTTCTGTGCTTCAATATAATTTCCCGGAGTAAGCGCTATAGCTTGTTTCCAATACTCAGCAGCTTGATCAAACCAAGCTTCTGCAATTTCTGAATCACCCTGTAGAATGGCCTGTTCTCCCCGGTCGGAATAGGTAGTTCCTTCCCCTAGAACCGTACTTGAGAGTTTCCTACCTCATACGGCTCAGAAATTGCTATCTTAATTTCCCTTGTCTTAACTGAATTCGATTTCTCAAAAATCGATCCAATTTCTTCTTGGGTTACGCAGAAGAAGTTAATTACCTAAGTTTCAAACCCTAAATTTTGATCAATAATCAGTTTGATCTTTTCTCCCACCTGCAGAAAAATGAAGCATAGATAGACCTATATCCTTCGTCCGAATTTTCTGAAAGGTAACTATCTCGGTTTCATATATGAAATTTCTATAGAATCCTTGAAAAAGACTTTTTCCCCATAAGCAAGAAAAAAGAACTTACTATCTTTGGGATCTGATACTACACCGCTGCTTAATCCCTTAGTGGATCGGCTCTATTACATAAGCGGATTCCTAAATTTTGCCCCATATCATGGGATAAGTAAGCAGTTTTTTTTAGTTGTATCGACCCAGTCGGTCACTAATTGATCTTTACGGTGCTTTCTCTATCAATTTGAGAACTCTATCCATAGAGTAGTATAGGCCATACTTTCTTTCTTCCTATTTTGATTCTCGTGAAGTGTCCTTTCTTCCTACAGCTGATAGGGCAAAATCGTTGTTTTGACGATCCCTATGTAGAAAGCCCCCTTTTCTAGTAAATACTAGAAAATTTGATCCTTTCTTATTTTTCTTTCTATAGTGGAGATAGTCGCACGTAATGACAGATCACGGCCATATTATTAAAAGCTTGTGGTAAGAAGGGGTTTCGTTCTAGTGCCCGGAAATAATATTCCAAAGCCTTTGTATGCTCTCCATTGCTTGTGTGTATAAGGCCTATGTTATAGAGTATATAACTTCGATCATAGGGATCAATTTCTAGTCGCGTAGCTTCATAATAATTTTGCAAAGCTTCCGCATAATTTCCTTCGGATTGAGCCAACATCCGTTACGGTCGTTCGTTCTATTCAAAAAATCTCCGTTCCAAAACCGTACATGAGGTTTTCACCTCATACGGCTCCTCCCTTCTGTACATAGTACTAAGCGAAAAAATCTAGAGAATAAAAATAGAATTAGTTCCATCTCATTATGGACCGAAAGGGGCTGGTATTTTTCCAAGAAATCTCTAGCCAACCTTCCCACAAGAGGTTTTTCTTAACACCAATGAATTCTATTAATGCTAGAGGAAAACGATAGCTCCAAGAATTTCTTTGTTCTCAACGCCTCCTATTTAGAGGAATTAGCCACTTCAACGATCTTTGATGGTTATAGGGGTATCCAAAGTACAAACTTGATGGTTGTTTGTTATCCCAACCATTCTTCCCAGCCCTGATACCAATCAGGAAAGGGTTAATTTCTAACAAAGTTTTTCTCTTGTTGATTCCTATTTCTAGGTGTAGTGCTTTTATCCCCTATGCTACCTATTAGTACTAGTAGAGTAGGATTAGCCTGTAATACAGAACCTATCCTGTAGGTGTAACCTTTCGCTCAATACTAAAATCTACAATTGAAGCATCCGAGGCCGCGTCAGTCGAGGATACACGACAGAAGGAGTTGTTAGTTCACCTCACCTTCCCTAAGCGTGGGTTTCCCTTACTAATTTGGTTTTCTCTCCGCGAACCCCCACTCTTTCTCGTAAAACCGGGGTGTAGGTAGGGCTAAAAAAACAAAAAAAAGAGTCAAATCACACCATCTCTATAATAAGTAAATGCCCTTTTTTCCCCGGAGGTTGTCGGAATTATTCGCAATAAAATATTGGCTACAATTGAGAAGGTCTTATCAATGAAATTTCCATTTATACGGGATCTAGGCATAATTCCCAACCCATTCTATCATTCTATATAGAATTCTTTTCATTCCTTCACAAAATAACATAAAAAAAAAAACAAATCCATTCAATTCTTATAAATCGATCCCTATGCTCCAAATGGATAAGAGAGGTATTTCTGCTCAGCCCAAATTCTCTCTTTTTCCTTCTGTTTGAACAAGAAGAGATAGAAAATATTTGACTAAGATTGGATTTCATTCCACTTTCCTATTTCTTTTCTCAACAACAACTTCTCTCATCAACTATTTCGCATTTTCAAAGTCATTAATCGTCCCATACCCTATTTTCTATTTGATTGTATGGGGTAGGATACCTTATGCAAACAGAATTCTAGGGTTCCTTTTTTATCGAATAAGAAGAATTCTTCCATTCTCTTTTTCTTTGGTTTGGGGAAAACCCAAACTAAAACTTTTCGAGGGAGCGGAATTCCTAGTAAAAAAATCCTGGACCCGTCCACTTAGAAAGTATTATTATTACTAATTTACTCATGGGTAAATTAGTAATAATTTACATTGAAAATGAATTAATGTTACCCCAGCCACAAGTCATCCCCGTCCGAAAAGGTTTACTTAAGTATTTCATGGTGTATGTAGAACTCAACATCTCAGTAATTTGCTTCTCAATTTCATCTTTAAGGGCTGGATTATGCCGGTAAGGCCTGAGATTGATGGGTTTAGCACCAGGTATAAGGTTGATTGTATGATCACAGGCTCTTCTAGGTGGTAGTCCTTCAGGTTCTTGGAAAATGTCATGAAAGTCCTGAATAATTTCCTTGACAGCTTCAGGTACACTGGAATTCTCTTCATGAGTAACAGACTGCAGCTGCACTAAGTAGCTTAATGATCCTAGTCTGTTCAACCCACACAACTGATGATTGGTGATAGAGGAGCATTGTACTGATTTAGGTAATATTCCTTGGAGTCTGACAAGTTTTCCTTGGTATAGAAATTCCATCCATTTGTTAGCCCAGTCTACCTGCATTGGACTGAAAAGTTCAAGCCAATCCATTCCCAAAATGATATCATAATTCCCAAGTGGTAACACCCTGAAACTGTTACAGAACTGATTTCCTTGCATCCACCAATTACAGCTGGAAATCTCATGAGTACATTTCATAGTTCCTCCATCAGCAATCCTAACAGTTAATGGAGTTTGTAACTTATGCACCCCTGGTAACCTCAAACTGACTTCACTGTCAATAAAAGAATGTGTGCTGCCCGAGTCAACTAGCATAAGCAATTCCATATCCTGAATCCATCCCCTGAGTTTAATAGTTCTGGAAGATTCAGTTCCCCAAACTGCCTGTTGTGAGATAGATAGCAAGGTGCCATGCTGAGAATCTTCAGTGTCTTCAGATTTTGGGTCAGATTCAGATTCATACCCCAATGTTAAGGTTTCCAGTAATTCTTCTACCACATGTAGCTGTATGGTACTGGCACATTTATGTTCCTTTCCCCATTTTTCACCACAAGTGAAACAGAGACCCTTGGCCCTTCTATATGATTT
>NC_089035.1:34142500-34145000 GCF_034140825.1 Oryza sativa Japonica Group
GGCTGAGATGGGGATAACGAGTCGACGATTGAAGCCCCCAACGTTCTGCCAGACACTGGACAGGGGTAAGCTCTGTAAATGTGTAGAGCCAAGTGTAGTGTGGTGTAGTAGTAGGCACTTCTAGGCCCCTTCCCGGCTACTGGATCACTCCAGTGCTTCGGGTACTACGGACCCTCTGCCATCCATTGCAGCAGAGCCGTTTCATGAGCGGGGGGGCTAAGCGCAGTTCTTTGAATCAAAGGTTTTATGAAATCGAAATCGATTCTTTTTTAGATATCTGGATAGATGGATGGATCTATCTTGATATTCAGATATCTTTTGCAATCAGCCCCAAATCCTTGATTTGGCCAGGAAACAAAGCACTGCTTTGGGCCCAGGAAGCGAAGGGAATGAGCTCGGCTGCTTCTCCTCCACACTTCTTTATTTCTCCGTGCCCCTTCCGCATGCGCTTCGCGCGCCATTGGCGCTTTGCTCTCCTCTTATTTCTTCATTGGAGGGTTCGGATGGACTTCGCCGTTCTTTCCCAACGAAAATGGAAAGGGCTGTATCACATCGAGATGTCGATTCGTTTTCCGCCCCAAATGAGATGGGGAATTAGTCACCTCTGTCCCTTCATCTTTATGAAAGGAATCAAGGCCCGGCCCGGCTCGCGTCGTTCCAACAACCGACGGGGAGCACCTCAGTATACGATCGCGCGCAGTAACTGGGAGTCCTATTACACCTAAGGCCAACTTCCATTCACCAAACCCAGGTTCATCTCGTGTAGTGATTGTGGACTCGTACAAGGATATGGAGTCGACGGTTGATGTATCAGACTCGACCCTGTCTTTCGTAGCATGCATTCCCATCTGTGTTGCAACTGATTCGGTAAGCTACGTGTCCGGTGCACGGAAAACTGCCTTCGGTCTCCCAACCTTACTCATGGCAACCTTCCGGCCGCCCAACAACCTATAACGCTAGTCACTACTCCCACTGGGGCTAGGAAGTAAGCCCCACAACCCAAAGCGGCGAAGAACAAATAGAATTTGCTACAAAAGCCGGCTAACGGGGGTATTCCTGCGTATGAGAACATTGTAATGGAGAAGGTCATAGCCAAAATAGGATTCGTTTTGGCTAGAGCGCCCAAATCCGCTATATATTTGACACGGGTTTGCCGTAATGCTGGAACTATGGCGAATGCATCTATCGTCATTGATGCATAAATAAATATACCAATTAGTAGTGATTGAATTCCTTCTATGGTTCCACATGAGAAACCAGTACGAATATAACCTACATGTCCAATCGAACTATGAGCTAGAGGTCTTTTGACTTTCGTTTGGGCCATGGCGGCCAGTGCTCCTAAGATCATAGAAGCAATGCTGCAGAAAAAGAAGATTTGTTGTAATGTACCCCCATAGGAAGCAACAATAGAAACACGTGACATATTTGCAGAAATAGAGATTTTAGGCGCAATAGAAAGGAATGCTGTCACCGGGGTGGGTGAACCCTCATAGATATCAGGTGCCCACATATATAGAGTCAAAAGAGAGATTGAGTCCGAGGGAGAGGGGGGTTTTCTTGGGGCTCGAGAGATTGAATAGATAGGGCCCCACAAGTTGTTAATTCGCCGCTGGGGAATTCACACAAAAGGGAAGGACTTATTCTCAACGAAAAAAGTGCTCTCTGAACCGAACATGAAAGTTGTTTTCCATCAGACGGCTGTTCACGTAACTCCACTCTCGGCTTGGATTATATATCCATTTGGTCCGCTCCCGGCCATTCCACACGCTGCCTAGCAGAGACGTGGTTATCTGAAGTGGATTCTCTCTTTTGTAGTAGATGCCGAACCTGCTGCTCAGTGGGCGGGCGCAGCAGCTACATGGACCCCTTTCTTTATGTTGTTGCCAGCGCTTTCCCGGGCCGAGCCGGAATTCTTTATTAGAACGTCGGCAGGCAAAGCCCGAAGGAAGGCAGCTATCCCCTCGGCCTTCTTCCTTTTCGATGAAAAACAAATCGACATCTCAATCTCCGAAAGCGTTTTCCTTACCCGGAAAATCCCCCCCCCCCTTCGTCGAGCCTTTCCTTTAGTGGTAAGGGATATGCACTTTATCTGAACGTCGGCAGGCATTCCGGAATTCTCCTTTTTGGGCCCCGGGTGAACATAGGCTCAAACATGATTGGAGGGGTCCTAGCTACGCCATGCGTTCAATACAAAAAAAAGCCTCTGGGAAGCTGCAGGGATTACAAAAAGAGGGTGCTTTCCTGTGTTGCACTGAAAAAAGGACAAAGGAGAAGACGCTCTTCGACTTTCTTTCTTCCTCCCGCGCCCGCCTAAGCCCGGCCCGGCCCGCGTTAGAGGGGAAGATTAGCAAAGCGGAAAAAGACAGAGGGAGGGGGAGCTGCATCTTATTCTCTTCGCGAGAACTTCAGGATCGGAGAAGCATTCGGAAGGGGCGAGGCCTTCATTTCGTTGGCAGAAGCAGAAACGATCCAATCCATTCGGGGCTTCGGGGAACCC
>NC_089035.1:34152500-34170000 GCF_034140825.1 Oryza sativa Japonica Group
TTTCCTAAAGACGCAAGAGCTTGATCGCTAGGCGGGTCGGTAGAATCTATGGACCGAAGGTTCCACGCTACACTTACGAAGGACAAGGCTATTCGAAATATGTAAGTCGGCGAAGTCAAAGAGTCCTTTTGAAGGGGTTGTGCAGAACACTTACTTTTGGTTTATGAGCAACTGTTATCCGCTGAGGCCCCCCATGGTATGCGGATATTTTCCATTATTTGGTCACTAATGAGCTACCTGCAGGTTTGTCAAAGGCTAAAAGGGAAAAGGCGCGCAGCGGTGAAGCCCATTACTCTGTATGGGATGATCCTTACCTTTGGTGGCATTGTGCGGATCAGGTGAGAAGAAAGAACTTCCGATAATGAAAGAAAGGCCTTTTAGCAGGCAACTGATCAAAAGCTATTCCTCTTAGCCCTAGTAGCCCTAGCTATCTAATGCATACTTTCCAACTGGCCCTGGCCTATAACGGCAAATCACTGGCGCATGACTTGAAATTGAGTTAGTTAGAGAGCATTAATTACATCACAAATTCCACCTAGGGATTCCTCTATAAAAAAGAGTAATCTTTTTCTTTATGTAACTAGAGATGTAGCGACGAGCCAGCTTGGATGTGACGAGCAAGTATTTATAATTACGCATGAAAGCTAGTGTACAGAAATATCCCGGGGGAAAAGAATAAGTATGCTTCACCTATCTTTCAAAGGGCATGCCAGGTAATAAGCTAGAAAGCAAGTAGCCCAGGAGGAAAGCTTCTAAAAAAGAGTTGTCAGAAAAGTTAGCCCGATATTGAATAGTTGCTTGGTTAAAAACAACCAACACTATACAGAGCATACAGCCGGCATTTGAAGGAAACTAAAGAAGCAAGAAGAAGGACCTTTCTGGCGCTTGTAGTATGGCCCTTTCTTCACATCTAATTGGTCTGGGATAGGTGCTTGACTTAATTACTTCCAGCCTGATAGATGGCGTTCATTTTCTTATAAGCACCTCTCTATTCAAGATGCATTCAACATGGGCAGCAGATTAAGTGATTTATTATTGTCCCTTCTTCTAGAGGAGGTGATACATCATATTGTGACAGTCCATATTCCATGCTTTGCTGGTGAGAAAGATAAACTACTTAGGATCCCCGACAACCATGACATCTTCTCAACGAGATCCGCTTTTGATGTTATCAGAAGGCCAACGGGTGATTCCACTCTCCTCGCTAGCGTCGATCGGTATTCTATTACGAAAGAGCCTCTTCTTCCCCCCAGGAAGATGGGCATAATCATATTCATTTCATTTTCAGGCGAGCTCTTTGCCTATCGACTACGCTTGCCGTATTGCTTAACGGCGTACTCTATTCCGCCTACAGACAAGTCCTATACTTAGCTTCCTTATTTGATTATTGGTCTTGTTGTTCTCGGAACTTGTGCCTAAGGCTCTCACTCGCGATACTCACCGGGCGATAGATAGTCACCTGAGCCAAGAAAGTAGATGAAATTGAGAATAGAATGAGAATGGGCTTTCAGCTTTCATAGATCTTTCCTCTCAAAAGAGGTGTTACCTAATCCACTATGTCCTTTGTTTAATACTGCGGTAACCTGGAATTTCAAACCTTTTTTCTACCCTCGCCACTTCTTTCGCTGACCCTATCCACCTCCTTTGCGGAATACCAGATCAAGAGATGAATTAGCGGATCACAGGGCTAAGTCGAAGCATGCCAGAACCTTCTTTAGTAGTGAGCCGTACCGACTAGCTCCTAGCAAGGGCTTCAAGATCACAGTAATGCTTGCCAAAACTTTCCTTGGGTACGAATGTCATGTTCAAAGCAGGTTTCTCTAGACACCTTGGAAAAGATCACTGACGAGCTCAATCTCAAAGTGTGAATGAAATTATCAGTTTCATCCTCTTTATGAGCCTGAGATCATATGGGTCAACAATTCTCATTTCTTAGTTATAGAAAGCCCTTCTCAAGGAAGTGAGCCACTCAATCTGAGCCAGCGGATTCTCATTCAGCTGTGCCGGTGCGCAAAGCAAGCACGCTTAGACAACGATGTCCAATCTTTGGTCTGCCCATTAAGGGCTGACTCCGCTAGGCAAGAGGACTACTACTGGGATTATTCTATTACTAATTGATGACCTGGGCTCTTCTTTCTCCACTACAGATATTGACTGACCTGTTGATAGTATAGCGGGGGCAGTAAAGAGGAAAGGAGGAAAAAGAAGTAGAGTTAGGTTCTGTTCTTGTGTGTAAGCCCTCGGTCGATTCGTCTGCTCATTCGCAGCGTATGATTCTTATCCAATTGCTTCTTCTGAAAACGCGGCGTCGGTTAATCTTTCTTATTCTCCCTTCGGGGCTCCTCATGTTGCTACTAATAGAAACAGTTCGGACCTTGCTCATACAATCCTCGGGACTACTATTGGTTAATCTTTGTCCTCCCTAGGGAAAGTAAACAAGACGAGACTTTTTGGGAAAGACAGGGTTAGCGCCCTTTGGTTGGTGGAAGCGAGAATCATCTTTTGATTTTTTTAAGTTCAATTTCTATCAGAGGACAATATGAATATTATACCATGTTCCATTAAAACACTCAAGGGGTTATACGATATATCGGGTGTAGAAGTAGGCCAACACTTCTATTGACAAATAGGAGGTTTCCAAATTCATGCCCAAGTACTCATCACTTCTTGGGTCGTAATTACTATCTTGCTAGGTTCAGTTATCATAGCTGTTCGTAATCCACAAACCATCCCGACCGACGGTCAGAATTTCTTCGAATATGTCCTTGAGTTCATTCCACTAAAATACCTTTGAATAGCGCTGAAGATATCATTGCTATAAATTGAAAGAATAGAGTGAGATTTGTATTTGAACTAGCTAAGGCATACTTCACTGAACTCCTGCTTTCCAGTCTGCGCTTCGCTTCCTCTCGGTCGAGTAAGATTCCCTTAGCTTTGATTTGCTTCCATCTTTCTAAACTCTGTTGTCTCGGAAAAGAAAGTATCATGTTGCTCCTCGGAAAACGCGTATAGTAGTCTCATTGGCCAAAGTAAAGTCGATGGGACGCTCCAGTGTATGCGTTACTGTACTGGGAAGCTAGCATTTTATTTTGTCATGGCGCAAAAGCAGATATGGTCCGGTATTCCCTTGTTCCCCGTATTGGTTATGTTCTTTATTCCTCGTCTAGCAGAAACTAATCGAGCTCCGTCTGATCTCCCTGTTCCGCATGGCATGAAAAAACCAATCAAATCTTCGTTTCCTTGGAAAAACCGAGGCCAGTTGAGATCAGTCTCCCTTTCTAGGAGCAGAGCTTAAAAAGATGGGAAATTCCAATGAATTTCGATCACAATCATGTGGTAATAATGGGTTTGAATCAGAGAGACTCGATCTGGAAACTCCTCAATGATTATAACGTGAACTCGTTGAAGAGAAGGAGACAAGCAGAAATAGACGCTTTTTTTGAACCATTTGAGAGGGCGCAGCGTATCCGTTTCAATAACTGGCAGAACGGAATAGAGTTGTTAGATGGGGCTGAATGGAGGAACGGCGATATAGTTATCCCTGGAGGCGGCGGACCAGTAATTTCAAGCCCCTTGGATCAATTTTTCATTGATCCATTATTTGGTCTTGATATGGGTAACTTTTATTTATCATTCACAAATGAATCCTTGTCTATGGCGGTAACTGTCGTTTTGGTGCCATCTTTATTTGGAGTTGTTACGAAAAAGGGCGGGGGAAAGTCAGTGCCAAATGCATGGCAATCCTTGGTAGAGCTTATTTATGATTTCGTGCTGAACCTGGTAAACGAACAAATAGGTGGAAATGTTAAACAAAAGTTTTTCCCTCGCATCTCGGTCACTTTTACTTTTTCGTTATTTCGTAATCCCCAGGGTATGATACCCTTTAGCTTCACAGTGACAAGTCATTTTCTCATTACTTTGGCTCTTTCATTTTCCATTTTTATAGGCATTACGATCGTTGGATTTCAAAGACATGGGCTTCATTTTTTTAGCTTCTTATTACCAGCGGGAGTCCCACTGCCATTAGCACCTTTTTTAGTACTCCTTGAGCTAATCTCTCATTGTTTTCGTGCATTAAGCTCAGGAATACGTTTATTTGCTAATATGATGGCCGGTCATAGTTCAGTAAAGATTTTAAGTGGGTTCGCTTGGACTATGCTATTTCTGAATAATATTTTCTATTTCATAGGAGATCTTGGTCCCTTATTTATAGTTCTAGCATTAACCGGTCTGGAATTAGGTGTAGCTATATTACAAGCTCATGTTTCTACGATCTCAATTTGTATTTACTTGAATGATGCTATAAATCTCCATCAAAATGAGTAATTTCATAATTGAATAAAAACGAGGAGCCGAAGATTTTAGGGGGCGGGAGAAAAGGTCAAGTCTAAGCGACATATGGCACGAAAAGGAAATCCAATTTCGGTAATCCGAAGCCCACCTTACCTTAATCCATTTTCTTGAGGATCTTGCATTTGTTCGTTCTCTGCCGACCTATTGTTTCCATCACTCCTGTTGCTTCTTCCTTTCTCTATCCAACCCGAGCTCTATCGCCCATGGCTGAACTCTTCTCTGCAGCCTCATCGCCAACAAAAGGTCCACATCCTTCAATCGGCATGTACTATGGAATGGCTTTAATGTTTCTATATCCGGAAGTAGGGAATCTCGTGCTTGCATATCTAAATCTAAGTTTTGAGACAGACCTTTCATGGGTTCAAAGAAAAGAAGAGTACGAGTGGGTGATGTGATTGACTAATAGGAAAGTGATAGGAGTTGTGATCGGGTTTCTTTCTTTTTTTGCCAAGGATATTCTTATTCACTGCTCAGAGAAAATGAAAAAAAACAAACTAGGATTCTTCCGAACTCAACTCCGTGGCCAAAACCATCTTCTCACTCTGACCCCCACATATCAGATCCCAGATGCATAGGAAAAGCGGTATCAAGAATAGTAGTATAAAGAAAGATAGTACAGTACTCAAGTAAATGAATTCGCCTAAGGATCGATGGAAAGATCAAGGTCCCCGTGAAAAAGTAGATACTAGATCGATATGATACTCTCATCTCTGGAGTAACTTCTTCCATTATGCTGATCTCTAGGTCCGTTCCATCATCATCGTAATAGTATGGTCCCAGGTGTCCGAGCTATAGATCAAGATCATATTTAGTCACATTTCTACCGGTGCACTTCTCATGAAATAATTCCCTTTCCAAGGAAAGGAAAACAAGAACTCGAATACTCGTAATAGCGATCCCGATCCACCTACTTTTTTCTATTCTTTGATTCGAAACGTGCTAAAGCACAAGCCATTTTTATGCATGGGGCATAAGAGTGGACAATCTATGTTATCGAAGGAAGTAAATAACAACACTTCAGCGTTTAGGTCTACCTTCAGTAAACCAATAGTTTTGCAGCATTGGAATTTGAGTTGGCCAGGTAAGGTCCTCTAAAAAGAAAAGAAGAAACTACTTAGAATAGATAAATGCCATTGGTTTTCTCGTACTATACGATCTTTTTTTGTTTTGTTTTTTGGCCATGATTGTGCTGCTCCTGTGAAGGCTAGTGGGAAAGCTCACCGTTCGTTGTGATGAGTGGGGGCCTTGTATCTGTATTCGGATCAGCTCCTTAACAGAGTTTCCTGCTTGAACCCTGGCTGGGAGCTGGGAGAGGTGTCCCACTACAGGTGCAAATAAACCATTTGACCTTACAGGGGAAAGGAAACAAACCACTCAATAATCGGTAGAAATTCCTCCTACTGAACAGCTTTCCTTTTCTCGCCTTAACTACTACTTCAAAGCAAGGCGGAATATCACGGGATAGGAATGAAAGAACTTCTTACTCAACTTTCTAGCTATATAAAAATAGTTAGCAATATGAAACGAGTAACTTAAGCCCTAGTAAAAGGCTACTCTTTGAATCCCCTCTTTAAGGCATATAAAATTAGTACTCTTCCTGAGCTAGCTTAAGCATATCTTGAGCGAGTGAGTTGTATTTCCCTCCATCAAGTTCTAAGCGATCAAATAAGGTCCTTGCTCTCGAGCCAATGCCAATACCAATAGAGAGGGTCTAAACGAAGGATTCAAAGGAGGTTACCGGTTAAGGGCAAATGCAATCTCTAAGCCAGTTGGAGAAGAAAGGTAATCAAAGAAAGTTTCAGTTGGACTTACCCTGCCAACCCTACCCTAATTTCATACCCTGCGGTTTTCGTTCCTCTATTGATATTTCGTTCCTCTCCTTACGTCGAGCGACCTGGATTATTCTGAGCACTTCGCACTTCAGAAAATCGTATAAAAATGTGTGGTTCCGAATGAGATAACGCGCAACGGCTTTCGCGCTAGTTGCTCAAAAAATCGTATAAAAATAAAGCAATCAAAAGGTGAAGGCAGGGCAGTGGGCGTGGGACTGTAAATCCTTTTTCGTTCGCTGGGCCTGGGCCCTTTGGACTCTAAATCCAAACGGAGTGAGTGGTTCGATTCCACTTTAGAACGAAAGCAAATGCAAGTGAAACGAGACGAGAATCAAAGATTTTTCAGTGCCGCTAAAACCAGATCTGGAAAAGTGTTCAGTGCATCCTAATCTGAATCTGCGAAACCTTTCTATTCTAAGACGGCTAAGTCGAGGGCAGACACAACAGGTCCCGAAGAGGTTCGAAAAGGCGTACATGAGTTCCTCCTACATAAGGGGCTCATTGGTTGTCAACCAAGTGAGAGGGGTCTAATAAAGCTGAAGGATGAGTATAGATACCTTCAGCCGAGATCGCTTGGGAGGCATAGCCGCCTCTACCAGGAGATTCTCTCTTATTTCTTAAGAAAGTATGAATTGCCATAGAATTCTTCGAGGCCTGATTCAAGATCTGAAGTATGAATTGAACATTGGTTAAAAAGAAGAGAGAGAGATGGCGATGGCAGTCTCTCTCTCTCTTCTTTTTAAGGGATATTATTGACAGGCAAAAACCGTTTTTGAGAATGATAATACTTCATGGTGTATGTAGAACTCAACATCTCAGTAATTTGCTTCTCAATTTCATCTTTAAGGGCTGGATTATGCCGGTAATTACTTACCTCACAAGTTACATTAATTTGCTTACCGTCAGTGTCTCGACTCTTGACTACCAAAGCATTATAAATATAAGGTAACTTGCCCGGGGGAAAAGTGACATCCAGCACGGGTCCAATAATTTGATCGATACGCCCTGTACTTTTTTCTTCAATTGTAGAAACCCCGGGACGAGAAGTAGTAGGATTGGTTCTCATAATTATCACATAATTTTCAAAAAAAAGGAATTTATCGAAATTTTGATTTTTTTCTTGTTGAATAATGCCAAATCAACACCAAAAAAATATCCAAAAATCCAAAAGTCAAAAGGAAATGAATTAGTTAATTCAATAAGAGAGAAAAGGGGACCAGCACTTGATTTCGTTGCCCAAACGAATCCCATTCAATCGTTTACTCATGGAATGAGTCCGTCGGAAAGTTCAATCAATCTTTTTTTCATATACATTTTGCCTTTTGTAAACGATTTGTGCCTACTCTACTTTCTTATCTAGGACTTCGATATACAAAATATATACTACTGTGAAGCATAGATTGCTGTCAACAGAGAATTTTCGTAGTATTTAGGTATTTCCACTCAAAATAAGAAAAGGGGGTCTATTAAGAACTTAATAAGGATTAGAAGTTGATTTGGGGTTGCGCTATATCTATTAAAGAGTATACAATAAAGATGGATTTGGTGAATCAAATCCATGGTTTAATAACGAAGCATGTTAACTTACCATAACAACAACTCAATTCTTATCGAATTCCTATAGTAGAATTCCTATAGCATAGAATGTACACAGGGTGTACCCATTATATATGAATGAAACATATTATATGAATGAAACATATTCATTAACTTAAGCATGCCCCCCATTTTCTTTAATGAGTTGATATTAATTGAATATCTTTTTTTTAAGATTTTTGCAAAGGTTTCATTTACGCCTAATCCATATCGAGTAGACCCTGTCGTTGTGAGAATTCTTAATTCATGAGTTGTAGGGAGGGACGTATGTCACCACAAACAGAAACTAAAGCAAGTGTTGGATTTAAAGCTGGTGTTAAGGATTATAAATTGACTTACTACACCCCGGAGTACGAAACCAAGGACACTGATATCTTGGCAGCATTCCGAGTAACTCCTCAGCCGGGGGTTCCGCCCGAAGAAGCAGGGGCTGCAGTAGCTGCCGAATCTTCTACTGGTACATGGACAACTGTTTGGACTGATGGACTTACCAGTCTTGATCGTTACAAAGGCCGATGCTATCACATCGAGCCCGTTGTTGGGGAGGATAATCAATATATCGCTTATGTAGCTTATCCATTAGACCTATTTGAAGAGGGTTCTGTTACTAACATGTTTACTTCCATTGTGGGTAACGTATTTGGTTTCAAAGCCCTACGCGCTCTACGTCTGGAGGATCTGCGAATTCCCCCTACTTATTCAAAAACTTTCCAAGGTCCGCCTCATGGTATCCAAGTTGAAAGGGATAAGTTGAACAAATACGGTCGTCCTTTATTGGGATGTACTATTAAACCAAAATTGGGATTATCTGCAAAAAATTATGGTAGAGCATGTTATGATTCCATAAATCTACGCAGTTGCCCAAGAATTAACTATTCTTCTTAATCAATGATTTCTTATATAGAGAGAACGGCCCTCACAAATTGCAAATACTAATTTGTTAAGAATCAATCGAATTGAAGTCATAGTGTCATCGTTGGCTGGAATCGATATATTCGCGAGATCTGGGTCACAATTTGTATCGGCTAAAGAAATAGTAGGAATCCCCAAAATGGCACATTCCCGAAGAGCTATATACTCTTTTTGCTGATCGAGGACGATCACAATGTCAGGCAACCTCGTCATATATTTGATCCCGCCGAGATATCTTTGCAAGGTAGATAATTTTCTCTTCAAGATTGCCACATCTCTTTTTGGGAGATGGTGGAATTTTTCCATCTTTTCTTCTGTTCTTAAGTCTCTAAATTGAGAAAGTCTAGTTTTAGTAATCGACCAATTCGTTAACATACCACTGAACCACTTTTTATTAACATAATGACAACGAGCCCTTATTGCAGCTGATGCTACTAAATCCGCTGCTCTTTTTTTGGTACCAACAATTAAGAAGCTTTTTCCCTGACTTGCTGCATCAAAAACTAAATCACAAGCTTCTGATAAAAAACGGGTGGTTCTAGCGAGATTTGTAATATGAGTACCTTTACGCTTTGCCGAGATGTAAGGGGCCATTTTAGGATTCCATTTCTTAATACCATGACCAAAATGAACTCCCGCTTCTATCATCTCTTTCAAATTGATGTTCCAATATCTTCTTGTCATTTTTTCCACACTTCCTTTTGATTTTTTCTTTTTTTTCATCCTACCTTTCCATTACGAAATTTCTTTCTTTTCGAAGATTAAGAAAGAGCCGAAATAGCTTGAAATAAATAATAATTGTTCCGATGGAACCTTCTACATGGTATAAGCATAACCTTAATGAATTAACTAAACTTCTTTTTAAATTAAAATAAAAATAGAAAATCTAACCTCTTAGCGTTCTAAGGTCAAAAATCTAGTTTAAAGTAAAAAATCTGCTTTATGTATCCTTAAATCATATAAATGGGGTAAATGGTGATTCTGATGTCTCATAGAAATTGTTTGTTACGTCAGAATCAGAAGAAACTAATTCTGTATGGAGAAACAAAATATCTCTCATTTCCGACGCAAATAGTTTTTTTTTTTTGAATTTCGAAATAAAGGTTCTTGTTTTGTGGGTAACGGTGCACAAATTTTTGGAATCCGGTACCAACAGGTATAATCCCCCCCAGAACTACGTTTTCTTTCAGGCCTTTCAACCAATCAATACGACCTCGTAAGGCAGCTTTTGCTAAAACTCGAGCAGTTTCTTGAAAACTTGCTTCAGATATGAAACTTTGGGTATTCAGGGAAACCCTTGTTATTCCCAATAAGATTGCCCGATAATAGATCGATTCATCCAAAGCCCGCCCTGCTCGCTCTGCTCGCAATAGTCCAATTAATTCCCCAGGTGAAAAAACATTAGACATTCCATCTTCGGAAACCCGCACTTTTGATGTTACTTGGCGTATAATAATCTCTATATGTCTATTATGGATCTGTACCCCTTGGGATCGATAAACCTTTTGGATCTTATTAACCAAAGAGATACGACTTTGGGCTATGGTTAACTCAGCTCCAATCAAGAATCCCCAAGGACCCCCAAGAATTCTTGGTATACGCTCATTCCAATCCTCAATTCTCCTTTCGAGATTCGGCGATAGTGAATCAATTGAACGCGCTTCGAAGATTTGTTCTACTTTTGGAAGACCTTGCGTTATGTCACTAGATCTCGCTTTTTCGTATATAAACGTAACTAACCTATCCCCTTTGTAAAGGATTTCTCCATAATGACCATGAACAGTTGCTCCTGTAGTGGCCAAATAAGGCTTAGCTGCTCTTATAACAAAGGAATCTATATTTACAATGAAAATTTGACCTGATTTTTTTATGTGCGATTTAAATAGACATACATTTTCGCAAATAAATTGTCCAAGGTGAATTTTTGCTGATGTCTCTTCCCAAGAATCATGAGGGAGAAAGTGCCAATTTAACTGGAATGGATCCAACATGATGTTACTATCGAAATTTGAAGTCCTTTGATTTTCATTTATTAAAGAGTGTTTAAGTCCTTGAAGTACTTTGAAGTTTTGTTTCAAATTGTCAAGGAGCAAATGCTTTTTTAACAGGATCTGATTATACGTTAGTAAATAGTAAGATGAAGAAAAATTCGATATACTAGGTGCAATAGTACCTAAGAGTCCCGAAAAATTTCGAAAGAGCCCCAAAAATTTTGGAATAGGAATTCTAGGATTCGATTCTTTTACCCCATTGGGATTTTTTGAATTCTTAAAAAAACCAATTCGAGAACAGTTGGATGCCGACAAAACCATCAAAGATTGGTATTCTTTATTTCGATTCAACAAGGTACCAATAGCTTCTTGATGTTGGCTAAGTGATTGAATCTTCGCCTTGGAATAAAAGGAATTGGTATTGGTGCGATCTAACCTATTATGGAGAATCAGTCCTGCACTTCTGCTATCATACCTTTTTCGTGTATACGAAATAGTGGATTTGATTAACCCAATTCTTAGGAAATCGCGAATCAGACCATTTGCTCTTATCTCAACAAGGGAAGCACGAGCCTCCTCTTTTTCTTCTTGTTCCCAATTCAATACTAAGCAAGTTCGAACGAATTGACTATTCGTATGATAAATTCTTTGAGTTAACTTGCTATTTTCATGAGAAATAAAATTGACAAGTCGAAGTTGGAGATTACCCTCTTCCTGCAAGAGATCCTGTGGGAAAAGTGTTGCTAAATTTTTACTATAATAAACCGAGGTAAAAAGATACAAATTCTTCCTGTTCCCGGTAAGAAATATAGTGAAATCGTCTTTCCCATTCTTTCCCCCGACCCTGCTATGAAGAAAGACGTTCATTTCTTAAAATATCCCATATATGTGGGGGGAAACCGAGGAAGGGGACAGATCTATCCTGATGGTAGCAAGAGTAACAATACGGTCTATAATGCAACGTCAACAGGTGTAGTAAGAAAAATACTGCGTAAAGAAAAGGGGGGATATGAAATATCCATAGTCGATGCATCGGATGGACGCCAAGTGATTGATCTTATACCTCCCGGTCCAGAACTTCTTGTTTCAGAGGGGGAATCGATCAAGCTTGATCAACCATTAACAAGTAATCCTAATGTGGGAGGGTTTGGTCAGGGGGATGCAGAAATAGTGCTTCAGGATCCATTACGCGTTCAAGGCCTTTTGTTCTTCTTCGCATCCGTTATTTTGGCACAAGTTTTTTTGGTTCTCAAAAAGAAACAGTTTGAAAAGGTTCAATTGTACGAAATGAATTTCTAGGTCCCGGGATTTCTTACCATCAAGTTGGTAAAAAGCCGCGATTTATTGGCGATTGCTAGAATTCTCTATGATCCATTTTGGAAATCTTTTTTTTGTTTAGACTATTTTTTGTTTGCGAGATGTCTTGTCTGCAATTCCTTATTTCTATCATCTCATGCAAAACGAGGAGAATGCAAGGCAAGGGCGAGAACAATAAAAGGAACAAATCCTTTTAGGAGGGATTGCTGGTCTTCTTAATCCTCTATTGGGCACAAGAAAAAGGCTTTTTTGCCTTTTTCTTGTGTCGATTCTTCTTGTATTGTATCGAAATATGAATCTTTTTTCTTCCTATTCGGCAAAGATTACTATTTCTTCTTTATTTGGGTCTGTCTCTTGAACCTCTTTTGCTTAGGTTCAGGCGATGTAGTGGACAAAAAGAGGGAAAGAAAATATGGCGGGGGACAAATTTTTTGTGACCAAATAGAATTGCTTGACTTGTTCAATTAAGTTCAATTTAGAACTTACAGAAATTTTGCAAAAAAAACGGATACTCTTCCATTGAAGGCTGTTTTTTATTTTTAGGCTAGTTGAGTAGTTTTAATTAAGGTTTTATTAGTTTATTACTCTAAATTAAATCAATGATTTACAAGAGACTTCCTCCGGGGAATAAAATATTGGATCCTCGATTGATCCTTTCTTTCTCCTCGCTTCATAAAAGTGAATTAATTTCATTGGCGAGGGGGTTATAAATCAACTGATGGATTACTTCACTAACATTATTAACAAACAAAATTAACAAACAAAACGAATAAATAGAGGGATTCTGACCATCAGAGCAAAGGCTTTCTCTTTGTTATTTTTACAAATCAAAATAGGAAACCCGTTTGTAGGTTATGGAATAGATTAAAAAAGTCGGGTTATAAGAGTAAGAATTCCGCGGGTCCTTTCCGCTCTAATCAGATAAAAGGGGGTAAGGACCCGCTAAGTTCCTATTTTTTCATGTTTACAACCTGGTCCCTCCAATTACTATAGAGATGAACCCAATCCAGAATATGAACCGTAAAAGAAAACACCTATTAAACCAATCACAGCAATACCGGTTACAGTACCTATCAGCCAAAGAGGAATTCTTCCAGTAGTATCGGCCATTTCCCCTACTTTCCTCCACATTTTATCAAGTGGTCATGCTAGAGACAAAAACAGTCATGGATAGTTATAAGGATGGTATCCTTCCAAATGGGGATAAGAGAATTCTTACTACTCTCTTTCTTTCTCTCAATTGAAGAAGTAATTGGAAAATAAAACAGCAAGTACAAAAATGAGTAATAAACCCCAGTATAGACTGGTACGATTCAATTCAACATTTTGTTCATTCGGGTTTGATTGTGTCATAGTTCTATAGTTGGAATTTGGTTTATCGTTGGATGAACTGCATTGCTGATATTGATTCTAAGAAAAAAACAGTAGGTACAGCTAGTCCGTGAACAGCCAGCCATCGCACTGTAAAAATAGGATAGGTTCGATCTATGGTCATTGAGGGCCTCCTAAAAGGATCTACTAAATTCATCGAGTTGTTCTAAAGAATCAAAACGGTCGGTTATTAACGGAATTCCTTGTCGGCTTTCTGTGAAATACTCGTTTGGCCGAGGACTTCCAAACACGTCATAAGCTAAACCCGTACTGACAAATAACCAACCCGCAAGACCGTTTCAGCACTTTTAGCTCCGGTTCGTGAAGGACCAGAGAAGCTTTCTAGTTATGAATCGGGTATAGAACCCATGGGGGGGGCTTGGTTACAATTCCGAATACGCTATTACATGTTTGCGCTAGTTTTTGTTGTTTTTGATGTGGAAACGGTCTTTCTCTACCCTTGGGCAATGAGTTTCGACGTATTGGGTATATCCGTTTTTATCGAAGCTTTCATTTTCGTGCTTATCCTAGTTGTTGGTTTAGTTTATGCATGGCGAAAAGGAGCCTTGGAATGGTCTTAACTGAATATTCAGACAAAAAAAAAAGAAGGAAAAGATTCCATTAAGACAGTTATGAGTTTGATTGAGTTTCCCCTACTTGACCAAACAAGTTCCAATTCCGTTATTTCAACTACACTAAAAGATCTTTCGAATTGGTCAAGACTCTCTAGTTTATGGCCCCTTCTATATGGTACCAGTTGTTGTTTCATTGAATTTGCTTCATTAATAGGCTCACGATTCGACTTTGATCGTTATGGATTGGTACCAAGATCAAGTCCTAGGCAAGCGGACCTAATTTTAACAGCCGGTACAGTAACAATGAAAATGGCTCCCTCTTTAGTGAGATTATATGAGCAAATGCCTGAACCAAAATACGTCATTGCTATGGGAGCTTGTACTATTACTGGTGGAATGTTCAGTACGGATTCCTATAGTACTGTTCGGGGAGTTGATAAGTTAATTCCTGTGGACGTCTACTTGCCGGGTTGCCCACCTAAACCAGAGGCTGTTATAGATGCCCTAACAAAACTTCGTAAGAAGATATCGCGAGAAATAGTTGAGGATCGAACTCTATCTCAAAAGAAAAATCGATGTTTTACTACCAGCCACAAGCTTTATGTTCGGCGCAGTACTAATACTGGAACTTATGAGCAAGAATTGCTCTATCAATCACCATCTACTTTAGACATATCTTCTGAAACTTTTTTCAAATCCAAAAGTCCAGTATCTTCCTACAAATTAGTGAATTAGGAGGAGCTCTTTGTGCCGAAAAAGAAAGAGCAGGGCAATATTTCAAACTTGCATTCGAACTGCGAAATATTTATACAAAGGAGGAGAGATCAAGATAATGCAGCAGGGTTGGTTATCTAATTGGCTAGTCAAACATGAGGTGGTTCATAGATCTTTGGGCTTCGATCATCGAGGAATAGAGACTTTGCAAATAAAAGCAGAGGATTGGGATTCCATTGCTGTCATTTTATATGTATATGGTTACAATTATTTACGTTCCCAATGTGCTTATGACGTTGCACCCGGTGGATCTTTAGCTAGCGTGTATCATCTTACGAGAATACAGTATGGTATAGATAACCCAGAAGAAGTATGCATAAAAGTCTTTGCCCAAAAGGATAATCCTAGAATCCCATCTGTCTTCTGGATTTGGAGAAGTTCCGATTTTCAAGAACGCGAATCTTTTGATATGGTGGGAATCTCTTATGATAATCATCCACGCCTTAAACGTATCCTAATGCCTGAAAGTTGGATAGGCTGGCCCTTACGTAAGGACTATATAACCCCCAATTTCTATGAAATACAAGATGCTCATTGAATGATAAGAAATTCATGCTCACTTATACAACACAACTCCAGATTTTATGCAAGTCAAGGAATATTTTTACGCTCTGTTCCTAGATGAAACAGAATACCTATTACATTCTAATTAATTCCAATTATACAAAAGGTTCAGATAGACTAAGCAAAAAAGGGCTTCATTTCGTTGGAAAATCACATATTCATTTCCTTCGTATGAACAGAAAAATATGATGACTCAAAGAAGTTCCCTACCACGAACTTTGTACCGCGTGCATTACTTAGAACAACTAGGAAAGTAAGATAAGATAAGCAAGAATAAAAAAATATTTGTCGGAATAGCGGAATAGAAAATTAAGAAATGCAAAAATGCAGAAAAAGAAGTGCCTCTATTTAGAGATTTATCTACTTAGATGAAAAAATCATACTCTATCTATATTATTAACGAATATGTATCCCAACCCATCTCGAGGTATTTGTATCAATACCTATTCGGAAGATCCCTTTTTTCTGTGCCAGGAACCAGATTTGAACTGGTGACACGAGGATTTTCAGTCCTCTGCTCTACCAACTGAGCTATCCTGACCTTTTCTTGTGCATCATCCTAGTAGAGTATTTGTATCTATGTCAATATCCAAAATTTGGAAATGGGGAGGGGGCAGTCCTATGCATTGTACAAAGAAAGCCTATTTAATAATATTTAAATATCGAGTTAATAATCGACATTCCTTGCCGATACTATAATAAAAAAGAAATGTATTCCATTGAATCTTAAACCTATTAATAAAAAAAACAGGATAAATACTAGAGTTAGGGAATAAAAGAGGGTTTGGGGATAGAGGGACTTGAACCCTCACGACTTAGAAAGTCGACGGATTTTCCTTTTACTAGAAATTTCATTGTTGTCAGTATTGACATGTAGAATGGGACTCTCTCTTTATCCTCGTCCGATTAATCCGCTTTTAAAAAGATTTCGAAAACTATGAATTGAAGGATTTGATTACTCAATATTCGATTGGAATGGATTCACAACAATTCTAAAAAAATTATGAATTTTCTATTTCATAATCATTCCTATTTTCATTTTAAAAAAGAATTAAAGAACCTATATTATGATATGAGTTCTGTGATTAATCGTTTGCTATGCCAGTATCTATACGTGTGTATTAGATTTCGAAAGCCCTTCTTTCCCTAATTTAGAAGGGAGTTCCGCTAGCAACACAACGTAATTAACTCGATTCGTTAGAACAGCTTCCATTGAGTCTCTGCACCTATCCTTTTCCTTTGGGTTCTAGTTCGAGAACCGCTTGTTTTCTCAAAACATGGATTTGGCTCAGGATTGCCCCTTTTTTAATTCCAGGGTTTCTCTGAATTTGGAAGTTGCCACTTAGCAGGTTTCCATACCAAGGCTCAATACAATCAAGTCCGTAGCGTCTACCGATTTCGCCATATCCCCATTTTCTTTTTCTTTGAGACCAGGATTCCTTGTGCAATTTCCTCCATCTGTTAGTTTTTTTTGAATCGTTGAATTCATTACTCTATGTAGTCTAGCGGTTCGTCTCTAGTTGAGAGACTCCGCTTATTGCAATTCAGCATTGAATTGATTCTATCGTTGATGTATTTGCAATTCAATGCGAATCAATATATCCCAAGGTTTTTCTCTCCCCCACCTACCGCGTTCCTTTTTTAGAGTATTCAAAATCATACTATAACGCTTGATATTCATTCTTTTTTTTTGCTAATCAGAATTAGCAATTTCATTTGCTATGATTCTATGTTCTCCTTAGTGAAATATTAATCATTAAATTATTAGCAAATAACAAAAAAAACAAAATATCTCAAAAAATGTCTATAATGATGGACTGAAAATACAAGAAATTCGCATGTTCTCTTTATTATGTTTTCGTATATATATTATTTATTCTTTTCCATGTATTAGATTATTCGTCCGAGCCATATCAAATTAAAAATATCTAAAATCAAATTCAATATAGAAATTGGAATAGATTCTATTAGAAAAATAGATTTGCGAATTAGAGAAAAAAGAAAGTTCAAAAAAATCTATCTAACTTTATTTTATGAAGTTCTAGTATTTTTTTCTAAGTAGAACTTCCAATTTCGAACTAGTTAATAGCTAAGATTAATAATTAAGATCTGACATTTTACGGATTTCCTATACTATACATATTTCTATTTGTTACACTATTTCTGTTATGTAAGCCCACTTAGCTCAGAGGTTAGAGCATCGCATTTGTAATGC
>NC_089035.1:34175000-34185000 GCF_034140825.1 Oryza sativa Japonica Group
CGAGGGTATTCGTGCGTGGATGGCAGCTCAGGATCAGCCTCATGAAAATCTTATATTCCCTGAGGAGGTTCTACCACGTGGAAACGCTCTTTAATGGAACTTTTGTTTTAGCTGGTCGTGACCAAGAAACCACCGGTTTTGCTTGGTGGGCCGGGAATGCCAGACTTATCAATTTGTCGGGTAAACTACTTGGAGCTCACGTAGCCCATGCAGGATTAATCGTATTCTGGGCCGGAGCAATGAACCTATTTGAAGTGGCCCATTTCGTACCAGAAAAACCCATGTATGAACAAGGGTTGATTTTACTTCCGCACTTAGCTACTCTAGGTTGGGGAGTAGGGCCCGGGGGAGAAGTTCTAGATACTTTTCCGTACTTTGTATCTGGAGTACTTCATCTAATTTCCTCCGCAGTCTTAGGCTTCGGTGGCATTTATCACGCGCTTCTGGGACCGGAGACTCTTGAAGAATCTTTTCCATTCTTTGGTTATGTGTGGAAAGATAGAAATAAAATGACTACAATTTTGGGTATTCACCTAATTTTGTTAGGTATAGGTGCTTTTCTTCTAGTACTCAAAGCTCTTTATTTTGGCGGTATATATGATACCTGGGCTCCTGGGGGAGGAGATGTAAGAAAAATTACCAATTTGACCCTTAGCCCCGGTGTTATATTTGGTTATTTACTAAAATCCCCTTTTGGGGGAGAGGGTTGGATTGTTAGTGTGGATGATTTAGAAGATATAATTGGGGGACATGTATGGTTGGGTTTCATTTGTGTATTTGGCGGAATTTGGCATATCTTAACCAAACCCTTCGCATGGGCTCGCCGTGCATTTGTATGGTCTGGAGAAGCTTACTTGTCTTATAGTTTAGGCGCTTTATCTGTCTTTGGTTTTATCGCTTGTTGTTTTGTCTGGTTCAATAATACAGCTTATCCGAGTGAGTGAGTTTTATGGACCTACTGGGCCAGAAGCTTCTCAAGCTCAAGCATTTACTTTTCTAGTTAGAGATCAGCGTCTTGGAGCTAATGTGGGATCTGCCCAAGGACCCACAGGTTTAGGTAAATATCTAATGCGTTCCCCAACGGGAGAGGTTATTTTTGGAGGGGAAACTATGCGTTTTTGGGACCTTCGTGCTCCATGGTTAGAACCTCTAAGGGGCCCCAACGGTTTGGACTTGAGTAGGTTGAAAAAAGACATACAACCTTGGCAAGAACGACGTTCGGCAGAATATATGACCCATGCTCCTTTAGGCTCTTTAAATTCTGTGGGTGGCGTAGCTACCGAGATCAATGCAGTTAATTATGTTTCTCCTAGAAGTTGGTTAGCGACTTCCCATTTTGTTCTAGGATTCTTCTTTTTTGTGGGCCATTTGTGGCATGCAGGAAGAGCCCGGGCTGCTGCAGCAGGATTTGAAAAGGGAATCGATCGTGATTTGGAGCCTGTTCTTTACATGACCCCTCTTAACTAAGATTTTCTTATTTATACCTGTTCTACTGTTTTTTTCTGTTCTGGCTCGGTTATTCTATCTAGCCGAGCCATTCATTCCTTTCTATGAAAGAAAGATAAGGGGACAGAACAAAAAAAACAAATAAAGAAACAAACGTATTCAATACGCAAAAGAAAAGAGAGAGGAAAGCAAAAGGAGAGAGAGGGATTCGAACCCTCGATAGTTCCTAGAACTATACCGGTTTTCAAGACCGGAGCTATCAACCACTCAGCCATCTCTCCACAGCCTAATCCTTATTTTATTCCTACAAATAGAACATAGCCATACGAAATGACTCACTAACCTCTAGAAACATCTCAAATACAAATCCCTTTTCGATATATTTCTGTATACTGTATCCATGTATACAGGATCCGCTATATCCGCTTGTGAAATAAAGCATAAAACCCCCTCAACCCCATATCCAAATAAAAAAAGTGGTGAGTAATAAGTTTTAAAGAGAAGAATCAATGGATTCATGATTAAACCCCTCCTACTTCTTGTATTTTATTACAATTTTGATTAAGTGAGGGATCAAATATAATATGTAGTCAACTTTATTTGATGGTAACTTGGAGGATTAGAAATATGACTATTGCTTTCCAATTAGCTGTTTTTGCATTAATTGTGACTTCCTCAGTCTTAGTCATTAGTGTACCCCTTGTATTTGCTTCTCCTGATGGTTGGTCAAACAATAAAAACGTTGTATTTTCCGGTACATCATTATGGATTGGACTGGTCTTTCTGGTAGCTATTCTAAATTCTCTCATTTCTTAAATGTGTTTAGTATTTAGTAGCCCGATACAAAATAAAAAAGGGCCGTTTATTCGGATTGTGAGACGCATTAAAATGCAATTTGCGCCCCGAATTGATTGACAGACAATTAAATTAATAAAAAGAAAACTCAAATAGAAAATGAAACGGTCGACCCAGACATAGACGGTCGACCCAGGCGGATATACCCTATAAAATATAGGACGTAGCGAGCGTAGTTCAATGGTAAAACATCTCCTTGCCAAGGAGAAGATACGGGTTCGATTCCCGCCGCTCGCCAGCTTAATTTAGTAAGGTACTATGATAAAAAATTTAGTCTACTTTTATTAAAGTAATAGGTGTTAGTCTAGTACCGTACCCCTTTACTATCTTAGCCCCCTTTGCACCCCACTCAAAAAAAGAGCACTACAGCGGCGGGAATCGAACTCGGCAACAGGGTTCCCTAAACCGGGGATTCACCGAAACAAACAACCAGCAAACAGCTTTTAAAGGGAAGGGAGATAGACTGTGCCTTTCTTTCATTTATTTTTTCTTTTCTGCAAGGTAGGGGGCCTTGAGAGTTCCTCTTGTGGTAGCAAGTTACTTCGCAACCTGCTCAATTTGGCCTTATAGGGTCGGGAACTAATGAATAAAAAGGGTTGGATACCGCCCAACCACCCAGCCCTCTACCATATCTAGACAAATAGAATAGTCCTTTTATACAGACTGCTAAGTGCGGAGACGGGAATCGAACCCGTGACCTCAAGGTTATGAGCCTCGTGAGCTACCAAACTGCTCTACTCCGCTCTGGAGCGCTGGAAACCGGTGGACGAAAAAGGTTGAATACAGGCCTCTACCATGTCTAGACAAATAGAATAGTTATTTTATACAGAATGGAGCGGGTAGCGGGAATCGAACCCGCATCGTTAGCTTGGAAGGCTAGGGGTTATAGTCGACGTTGGTTGATTATTATTAACGTCTCTAATTCAAAACCGAACATGAAATTTTGATTTCATTCGGCTCCTTTATGGGTATTCTCACCACTTAACATCTAAGTCAGCTTTTTTGTCTGAATGGAACCAAGGCTCTCTGCTTTCTAGATGATCCCTAAAGAGTAGGAGATAGAAATTTGCCTAAATCTATCTAATCTAATTACTTCGTTCCCTAATTTCATTTAAGAGATCCTGAGAAAAGAATTGGGTTTCCACCGAGCTGAAACAATATGCTGATGGTTCTAGTAAACCAAAACTACCGTTTTTTAGCTATTTGGCTTCCATTTCCTTTTTTAACAAAAGAAGATTTAGTTACGATTGGAAATAAATTTTTTTGTATCTTTATCCATAGATCCTTTACTCATATTTTAAAAATTGGAATCCTTAATCCAATGCAAAATTATGCTTCGCGACTCTGTACTCATAATCCAAATCCTATTTGTTTTTTGGATGCAATTTCAATTAGTCTTTGGGTACAAATCGCGAAAATGCATATTCTTCCTCAATATGCTATTGAGAGAAAAAGGAGTAAATCCTTTCTAAGAACTAAAGTTTTCATCGGAATATAAAAAACCTTAAGGACGCCTTAAGTATATCATTTCAAATTCAGTTATTAATAGAACGAATCACACTTTTACCACTAAACTATACCCGCTACATGTAAATTCTGATACCAACGCTACCCTTTGTCAAGGGTAGCCATTCGAGAAAGATGCTAATTCCCTCTTAGTTAATGAAACAGAGAAGGTTCCTCACAGTTAGCGGTTGGTACTTCGATCGCGGGCCTTTCCTTTACTTTCTTTTTTGTTCAGAATTGAACAAAGAATTTGGGGAAGAAAACATCTTCCCCCACTTATCATGAAATCTGGGCCATAGAGAAAGAGTGAGATGTTTTTTTTTATTTATCATAGACTTTCCCTATGGCTTGAGAGAAACAATAAATAACTTAAAGAAAAAGGCACATAGGAGCCGAAGGATTTACTTGATGTAAAGAAGATTCTGAATGTCTCTGCTTAGTCGATTCTCTCCGTTTAACTTTTTCTTCTCTTCTTTTCCACTCAATTCTAGTTTATTAGATTCTTGTTTAAAAGAATCAAAGAAGATGAATAGAACTAAGAACACACAAAAAAGAGCATATAGGCCCGAGACCATTACCAAAAGTTCTTCCCAATAATCATATTGGGTATCTGTTCCCTTCCTTTTCCTATTAGGATGGGGCATGTTGGATTTTCCATATCCATATACCATTACAGAAAAAGTTTTCATTTATTGGGAAAGAATCAATGACATACAATGCATTACAGACGTATGATCATTACCCTTTAACCGGGTTATTCTATTCCACTTCTAGATAGAGAAAAAAACTAAAGGAGAATGAATGAAAAAAGACAGAGTTTGGAAGTTAGACCCCTTTCTAAGACTCTCTTTCAAAAAAGAGGACATTTTGAAACTTTTAACAGGCACAATCGTGAGTCAACAAGTGACTCGAAATGCTCGTAAGAAAAGAGAATTGATTTTCAAAATGGTAGAACTAGATGACGAAGTTTTCTATAACCTTGATGAAGAGGTAGTTTTAGTTTACGACTCCGATCAAGAGCGAGAAGTCTTTCATTTCAGATTGGACAGCTATAGAATCTGGACCCATCGTAGAGACGTTCAAAAGGCTCCTGATGATAAGAATCATACTTTCACGGAACTCCATGGGGCTATGGGCTTCAACGCGGTAGACGTTTTGTTCCGAATTTTTCTGGAGCAAACCTCCGACCCAACGATACAATGAATTTTTTCTATTCACAAAGAAAAAAGATTCGGAATCGCAATGCTACTATACGCACCCGGAGGAATATTCAGAATTATATTCTTATATAATCCATTTTTGCGCGGGGTCTTACTAACAGGACTTCGCTGCACGAGACGAGGATTCGTCGAAAAGCTAAGGTCATCCGGTATTTTCATACCCTTTGGGGGTGGTATATGGCCTTACAAAGTCTAAGGGGTAGTATGAGATCTGTAGTAGGTAAAAGAATTTGTCCCTTGATTGAGTATGCTATTTTCCCTCCTTTACCGCGCATTATTGTATATGCTTCTAGAAGAGCACGTATGCAGAGAGGAAATTACAGTTTAATAAAAAAGCCTAAAAAAGTTTCAACTTTACGGCAATATCAATCAACTAAAAGTCCTATGTATCAATCCTTACAGCGGATTTGTGGGGTCCGAGAGTGGTTGAATAAGTATTGCATGTGGAAGGAAGTAGACGAAAAAGATTTTGGATTCGAAATAGGTGCATTCGACTAGGTCGTACTTTGAATCCAATTTCAAGTTCGATTAGAAGGATAGAAAGGCCGCGAGGATCGGAAAAGAAAAATCAAATCTTTTTAATTGCTTCTCCTTTTTTGCTATTTTCTTATTATTTATATAATCCATTCGATTCTTTTTTTTTTAGAATACTAAAGTATTCTAAAAAAAAGTATTCTATACTATAAAAAATCTTTTTTTGCAAACTCAAAAATACAATAGTCAATATTCGTTATAATAGATATACTTAATTATATCATAAGAATCTTAAGATATTTTTTGAATAGATCAAATCGAATAGATAGAAATAGTAAATTTGAATGGAGACACCTATTCTATGATGGATTTTAACTTACCCTCTATTTTCGTGCCTTTAGTAGGCTTAGTATTTCCGGCAATTGCAATGGCTTCTTTATTTCTTTATGTGCAGAAAAATAAGATTGTCTAGAACCGACGGGACCGAATTTTCTCAATGTATTTCCACACAGGATCATAATATGGATCTTTTGTAGTGTAAGTAATATAATATGGTATGTTATGTGGCTCTTTCTACACACAAATGCAAACCCGCTATGGATGGGGATTATGGATGCGGATATAGGCTACGAGCATAAATGCATGCATATGCGGAACCGGGTATAGCGAGTTTTTTTAAGTGGATCAACAAATACTTTTTGAATAGAAAGTCAATGTATCTAACCAATTATTTTACAGGAGTATCTAGTTGGCGAAGGCGATTTCAGAATCAAAAAAAGTAAAGTCAAAATTGTCGCGACCGGGAAAATTGCCTTTTCCCGAACGCTAGTGTATTAATCCCCGTCCCAGGAAAAGCCGGGGTACACCATACAAACATGATATAAAAGACACATCTTTATTACATCGATAATATTTACATTATTACAAAGGCGCTTCAGGCCTGACAATCAAAAATAAACAGCAGCGGACTAGCGGGCCTACGGCTCCATCTTCACAGGCGCTCAACTGGGGTATAAGCCAGGACTCCACCTAAGACATCTTCTCCAAAGCTTCTCTTACTGAAGAGGGGAAAGATTGAGCAAGAATGAGTACAACCACAGTACTCAGCAAGCCACACCGGCAGATGCATGATTAATGCAAGGGGGTACAAGGGGATAATAATATAGGGGTTAAGTTTTGCAGTAAACAGCATTTAAAAGTCACTTAGTTGCCCAAAGCCATTTTATAAAGACGATCCTAGAGCTATACAGTATTATTAATCACGGCCATGAACCCTCACGAACCTGCCTTAACCCAAGGCCTATGATGATTCAGACCGAACTGGCAACCCGACCCTGGGTCCCAGCTCGTCCCAAGCCAACCCAGGCCAACCATTCCACATTTTAGTTGTTGAGCAAATTTTAAGAATTATAACACTGACTTGGGTACATTGCTCGGCTTGCCCATAACCGAGGGCGCGGCTATTCGAATAGATTATACTCTGATCAGAGGTGTACATCTTTACCCACAAGACACATCTTCCTCGCGTGCAACCACGTGCCACATACCACCACGGTATACGGACGGAAGACGTGACATAGTTCCCAACCCATCCTAGCCATAAACAAGAGTACCGACCCAATCCTCCTACGGCCGGGACACCCGGGACAGGCAGGCAGGACTGAGCCCCCTAGCAGCAGGGCACCAACCCTCTGCCATGACATCTCGACTACCGGGCCGCAGCTCGTGTAGCCTTCATTTGCCCTGGAGAATGTCCATCGACCCCCGACTTCATCCATCTCCAATCCGTGTACTTTTGTTTATGACCAGACTGAGCCACAAACTAAGCCTTACCCACTAGACATGTGGAAGTACGGTAGTGCTTTGCAACAGAGGCCCGAGCTTAATCCTTATAGTGGCCGGGGTGCTACTTCCCACAACTGGCATGCACCCAAACCCCACCGAAAACAGGTTTTAGGGGTTTTGAAAGAGGAAGAGAGGTGTATGTCCAATTCTACCATAAACCAACAATTCCATAGTGTCCAAAAGATATGAGAATTCCCAAAGTCTAAAGTTATAAAACCACCTAATGTTGTCCTATTAATCAGCGAAGCATCTACCTAAATTCATACTAGTGGAACCATAAATAGAGTGTCCACTAGTTGGGGTTTTGTTTATTCTAGGGTGAACAAGGTAATAATAACAATAACAATAATAGTATGGTCATAACAAAGGTAAATAGGCATAGCTAAATAAAACAGTGATAACGCGGGAATTTAAATAAAGCGATAATGCATTAATTTAAATTAAAAAAAATAATTTTGTAAACTGGGATTCAATATGCTCAAGGATGATGTGACTTGCCTTGCTCGCTTTCCCAAACGACGGCTTCGACTTCCACGAAGAGCGGATCTTCCGAAGCTGCAGCGTCTACACGACCAACGGAAAAGAAAAGGGCTTTTACTCTACTAAACTCCACATAACAGCAGAAACAAAGCACAAAAATGGGTTCTTGACTTCTTAAGGAAAAAATTAGAGACTTGAACGGTCCAATTCCGAGTTCAAATGGCCAAGATATGGCCATTTGAAGTTTATATGCTCTTTAAATGGATATTTGCGAATTTCTTCATTTAAATTTTAATTACAAAATCATGTTTATTGCGTCAGCCGAGGGAGAGGGCGCGCGGACCGGGTCCACGGGAGTGGGGCCCACGCGTCAGCCTCTCGGTCCACGGTGGACCGGGAGCACGCGGCTGGCGGCGGTCGGCGCCGTGGGTCCCACGCGTCAGCCGCACCCGCGGGCGCGGGCGGCTGACGGCCGGGCCCCACCTGGCAGCCGCGGGGCGCGCCCGAAGGCGGCCTCGCCGGCGCGGCCGAAGGGAGGGGGACGCGCCCGCGCCCCGATGGTCACCGCCGGCGACCACCGGCGCGGCGGAGCGGCACCCGAGAGAGAGGAGGGAAGGGGGAAGCGAGGGGGACGGTCTTCGGCTCACCCCGGTCGACGGCGACGACGGGAACGGCGGCCGAAGCGGAAGAAGGCGGCGGCGCGGTTCGGGATGACGATGACGACGGTGCTCCGGCGGTCGGCGGGCGAAACGGAGATGCGGACGGGGTCGACGGGAACGCGGCGAAGCCGATGGAAGTGACGCCGCGTCGGGAGGAGGACCGGAGCGACGACGGCGGCGAAACGGAGCTCGGCGGCGACGGCGGAGAGAGAGGAGCACGGCGCGAGCACGAATCCGACGGCAAGAGCGAGCGGCGAGCGGCGGAAACGGAAGAGCGGAGCTCGGGGATTGATTTTATAGCGCCGAGAGGGGGAGAGCGCGGCCGGAGAGGGAGGAAACGGCCGCGGAGATCTCGGCTCCATTGAAGACGCCGGCGACGATTGCGGGATTCAAATCGGACGAATCCGAGGGAGAGAGAGAGGGAAAAGAGGGGGAAACGGGAGAGGGAATCGCGGGGAATAATTCCCCCCACTTTAATGCGCGCGGGGACGGCGGGAGGCGGCGAGATTCGCGGCGGCGGCGGCGCTAGGGCACGGGCGGCGGCGGGCGCGGCGCGAGGAAGGCGATGACAGGTGGGCCCCACCCGTCAGCGAGGGTGGCGGGCGGGCCCGCCTGTCAGTGGCGCGCGCGCGGGGAAGGGCCGATGGGCCGCGGGGAGAGGAGAGAGAGGGAGGGAGAGTTGGGCCGAGCCGGCCCAAGAAGGGAAGGGGGGGAAAAAGACTTTTAGGGATTTTTCTTTTTATAAAACCTTTTCAACTTTGTTTATTTCTTCTCAATTATTATTTGTGCTCTGAAAATTCCACTAAAATTTGAGGGCTCCTTTTAGACCAAGGAGAATTTAACAAAAATTCTCCGGGTCACATTTGAATTTTTCTTGTACGTATTTTAGTGTTTGCCAATTTCTTTTCGAATTTTAATTAATTCTATTATTCCTTTTAGAGAATGATTTTTAATTCGGGATGAATTTATCAGGACGTGACAAAAATCATTTAGCTTATTCTCTCAATTTCAATCGACCGCTGTTAGTATATCTAATATGAATTGGCGATCAGAACACATATGGATAGAACTTCTAAAAGGTTCTCGAAAAAGAGGTAATTTTTTCTGGGCCTGTATTCTTTTTCTAGGTTCACTAGGATTCTTAGCGGTTGGGGCTTCCAGTTATCTTGGTAAGAATATTATATCTGTACTTCCATCTCAACAAATTCTTTTTTTTCCACAGGGGGTCGTGATGTCTTTCTACGGAATCGCAGGCCTATTCATTAGCGCTTACTTGTGGTGCACTATTTTGTGGAATGTAGGCAGTGGTTATGACCGATTCGATAGAAAAGAGGGAGTAGTGTGCATTTTTCGTTGGGGATTCCCTGGAATAAAACGTCGCGTCTTCCTTCGATTCCTTATGCGGGATATCCAATCAATTAGAATTCAGGTTAAAGAAGGTCTTTTTCCTCGTCGTATCCTTTATATGGAAATCCGGGGCCAGGGGGCCATTCCCTTGACTCGTACTGATGAGAA
>NC_089035.1:40942500-40957500 GCF_034140825.1 Oryza sativa Japonica Group
AAGAAAAGCTAATAACTCTCTCATACTATATTTACTCTAGCAACAAACTCAATGTATGTACCATCCCCACTATTTCCTAGCCAATAGCAAATCAAGATATTGCATGTGGGTTATAAATACTTGTGTGCATGGATGTATGCATCAATGTCCATTTACTCCAATACACAAATAACGAATAGACTTAATGAATGAATACGAATATGCAGGTCATTTAGGAATAACCTAAAAAAACTATATGTAGATCAATTTGGAATGGAGGGAGTACAAAGCTAGCGTATATGGACAAATAAGGGGTGGAGCCCCACGTGGCAAAAGAACATCAATGGGAAACAATGAATTCACCTAGAATTTGAATCGAAGTTTTAAAACTACATGGTTATTAATCCTCCTTACTCTTCACATAATTCTGCCTTCGCCAGCTGCATGCACGTCCCACAAAAATTGATGTTCACGTTCTACTATATTTGTAGATCTAAAACCAGATCCTCGAACTTTGGACAATATAAATTAGAGGCGGATAGTAATTTAACTCTTGCGTTACTAAGTACTCATTTGTAGTTGCCGCAGCATAATTATTCACTAGCAGTATAAATATATAGTCCGAATGCACTATTTTATCGTACTATGGCAGTCGATCTTGGCTGTTCATTGTGGGTCGGATGGCGGATGGCTTAAAAACTTTCCAAAGGCACAACATTATTCACCTTTGCCTTTCTCTCCTGTATTCCTACTAAAGTTAAGAGGACCAAATCAAGTGGATAGCTAGCAGCACAAATACAAAGTCCTAGAACTTAATTTTATGGTACAATTAGCTATAGCTATATGGTTTGGACAGCTTCTTCCAAACAAAACAAAATTTCAAATGGGCATTTTACACTTCTTTCTTAAGTAGTACGTGTACCGGCCGGTACCTTTCTTTTGAGAGTACACGATGTACAGGAAATACTAAAACTCAAGTACACTAGCATATATATACGTACTCCATGCAAATATACTTATGTACATGCATCACTAGTACATACTCTATCCGTCCCAAAAAAAAAAAGACAAAAACCCTGGGTTTCCGTGTCCAACGTTTGACCGTCCATCTTATTTGAAAAAAAAATATGAAAAAATTAAAAAGACAAGTCACGCATAATAATCATGTTTTATCATCTAACAACAATGAAAATACTAATTAAAAAAAATTTCATACAAGACAGACAGTCAAACGTCAGATACGGAAACTCAGAGTTTGTCTGTTTTTGGGACGGAGGGAGAAGATATCGATCGTACGTGAAACAATTAATTGATTAAAAAACGACCAACACCTAAATATCCAACAGTACCTATAGCTAATTCAATTCAATTCAATTCATTTTATGATTTGATTAATCCAACCTGGTGTCAACCGTTAATGGTCCCCTTAATCGATCTTGTCCGAGTCATGCAACAACGATATCGAGGTTTTTTTTTCTTTTCCATTCATTAATCTCATGTTAATTAGTACTATACAGTACTAGGTTGCCAGGTGCGCCCACGTACGCACACATATACACGCCAAATCAAGTTTTTATGCAGGCTGCACGTACGTACGTACTATCACGAGTGATATATATATATATATATATATATATATATATATATATATATATATATATATATGTATGTATGTACTGGACCACAGCATGTTTGTTTGGCTGGAGGCAGCAGGCATGTGTTTATATTTAATTAATATGCCAAAGATATACTTCCTCTATCCCAAAATGAAGCCATTTTTAAGGTTGGCACGGGTATTAAGAAAATATGTGAGAATGATTGGAGAAAGTGTGTGATTGGTTGAAAATAGAAAGTACGTGAAGAAGAATGGTTGTGATTGGTTGAGAGAAGGAGGTATGCGTAGAAATAGCTTCATTTTGGGACAAGATATTGTGCTAGAAATATCTACATTTTGGGACGGAGGGAGTATATAATATTCACTGAGCTAATTAAACTGGCCGGTTAATTTGGAAATAGTGGTCCATAAATAAAAGTTTGGAATCAACATCTTATAGTACTTGTAATATATTATTATCTCTCCATTTTTAAATAATTGTTAATATATATAACATTTTCGTTTTGACCAATAATTATTCTAGATGGTCAGATAATGATGATAAAAGTTTTATGTCCAGGATACAGTACACACTTAGAAAATATGACATTCATTTAAGTCGATCTTGTTCGGTTAATCATCAGGAGGTGATTGGAGGGAGCTAAGGACGATTAATTCGACATCTCAATCTCCTTATGAGTCTAACCGAATAAATCCTTAAGTATTTGAAAAGAGAGAGTTAAAAGTTTGACGAAGATGAATCATTATTCCAGTACGTACCACTGGTGGAGAAACCATCTTTCGTCGGTCGGCCGATTTCCACAATAGTCCCGGATACAATAAAAACCAGGGCTAAAGATGATCTTTAGTCCCAGTTCAAAAGGGTAACGGGCATATTTAATTTTTAATCCCGGTTGGTAACACCATCTTTAGTCCCGGTTCGAATGCTGTCAGGGTATGTCAGGCCCCCCCGGGATCTTTACCAACCGGGACTAAAGATCGTAACTTTAGTCCCGGTTGGTATTACCAACCGGGGCTAAAGATCCTGGTGATCTTTAGCCCCGGTTGGTGCTACCAACCGGGACTAAAGTCCCACCCCTATATATATATGTCTTCTTCCTCCTCTAGCTGCCCGAGCAAGCTTCAAAATTTCTTCAAAAAAGAGGGGAGGTCATGCCAAAATTTTTATTGAATTTATTTTGGTGATTACATACAAATCGAAGGTGCCTAAAAGGTTTGCAACTTCATCGTCTAATGTTTTTTTTGTCATACTACATTTGCACCTATGTTTTGCACACTTTTTTTGTCTCCAAAATTTAGTTGTAAGTTGATGAGAGAGAAAATGTGTGTGGGGAAGAAAGAATATATAGAAATTTAGTTCATTTGCTAAACAAGGTTTTATAAAATAGTTGAGAAGGAAAACTCTAGTGAAAGTTAATATTAAATAATAGAAAACAAACTAAAATGAAAATTAAAAGAAGTAAAACACATTAAAATTAGTTTAAAACTTTACAAATAGTTTTTAAGAATTATTTGGTGTAATATTTTATAATTTTTGTATGAATAAAGATACCTTATAATTATTGTATGACTGTCATTATTGTAAGAATAATTATTTGTGTACGGTTTTTTTTGACTCATGTAGATGGATCGGCAATGGATGTACGCTGACCGGCGGTCCAAAGAGTTTATTGACGGCGTGCACCATTTTTTGAGAGTGGCCGAAGCTAACAGGCAAAGGGGTTTTATTTGTTGTCCATGCAATAAGTGTAAGAATCAGAAGGAGTATTCTGCATCCAGGACTATTCATTTCTACTTATTTGAGTCGGGGTTCATGCCAAGCTATAATTGTTGGACATCCCACAGAGAGCAAGGTGTTGAAATAGAAGAAGATGAAGTGGAAGACGACAATATTCCGGACTTTGCTCAGTATGTTGGATTTGAAGAAAATCAAACAGGCGAGGAGGAAATAGCTGCTGATGGTAACGACGTTGCAGATGATCTTGGTCAGATGTTGCAGGATGCCAGGGAGGACTGCGAAAGTGAAAAGGAGGCCCATAAATTAGACAAGATGTTGGAGGACCACAGAACTTCGTTGTACCCAGGTTGCGAGCAGGGGCACAAAAAGTTGGATACCACTCTGGAGTCCTTGCAATGGAAGGCAAAAAATGGGGTGAGTGACAAGGCATTTGGTGATTTATTGAAACTCGTCAAGAACATTCTTCCGGGGGAAACAAATTGCCCGAGACAACGTACGAGGCTAAGAAGATAGTCTGCCCGTTAGGAACTGAAGTTCATAAGATTCACGCATGTCCGAATGATTGTATCCTATATCGCGGTGAGGAGTATGAGAATCTAGAAGCATGCCCTGTTTGTAAAGCACTACGATACAAGATTAGACGAGACGATCAAGGAGAAGTTGACGGGCAACTAACAAAGAAGAGAATTCCTGCTAAGGTGATGTGGTATTTCCCTATAATACCACGGCTAAGGCGTTTGTTCAGGAACAAGGGGAATGCTAGAATGTTGCGATGGCACGCTGAAGAGCGTCAACAGGACGGGATGCTGAGACACCCCGCCGATGGTTCGCAGTGGCGAAACATCGACAGAAAATTTAAAGAATTTGGAAAGGACGCACGAAACATACGGTTTGGTTTGAGTACGGATGGCATGAATCCTTTTGGAGAGATGAGCAGCGGCCATAGCACTTGGCCCGTTACGATGTGTATCTACAACCTCCCCCTGGCTATGTATGAAGAGGAAGTACATAATGATGCCGATTATTATTCAAGGCCCCAAGCAACCTGGTAACGACATCGATGTGTACCTAAGACCACTGGTCGAATATCTTAAACAGTTGTGTAAGAAGGAAGGTGTCCCCGTGTGGGACGATGTAACGCCCCAATTTTCGTTTGGGTTTTAAAATCATTTAATAATGCATTTCAAGAAATTATATTAAAAGTTAAAGCAATTTATTCGAGTGAATTAATGGGAGAATTAAAATTTTCCCTTAAAAATCATTGGCCAGGAATATTTTGCAATATTCTTTTGCCCTAAAATACTCTCCGGAATTTTCCGTGAATTTTCGGAGCTCGAGAAATAGTTTTAATAGCACAAAGATCATTGCATCAATTAAAAAAAAAGAAAACAAATAAAATCTCCTCCCCTCCCTTTTGGGCTTGGCCCAAGCCTTCCCCTCCACTCCCGTGGGCCGCGCGCCTCCTCCCTCTCTCGGCCGGCCCGCGCCTTGCGAAAGTCTACTTTACGTCCCCCGGTTTCCCTCTTCTCTCTCCATCCGGCCGACAAGTGGGACCGTGGGCCCACCTGTCAGCTCCTCCTCCTACCTCTCGCCGGCCAACCCCAACCGCCATTGCTGCCCACGTCGCCGCAAAATCCGGCGCCCTCCCGCACCCGAGCTCGCATCCAACGACGTGGGCACGATCCCCTCAACGTCCTCCACCATTTTCCCCGCTCATCCCACAAAAACCGGCGCCGGCCGAGCCACCACCACCCCCCGTCGGCGCCCCACTTCCTCGCCGGTTGCCGCCCCTCTCGGCCCCGTTTCCGCCGCTCCGACCCTATAAAAATGAACCCCGGAGCATCCTCTCTCTTTTCCCCTCCTCACCCGAGCCAGCCGCGCTCTCTCTCCCCCTCCCCACGCCGCTCCCATGCACCGCCGCTTTCCGGCGAGCTCCGGCCGCCCGCCACCGCTGCTCCACCCACCGCCGCGCCAATCCGCCACCACCGTCGGCTTCGCGGCGCCGTGCCACAGCCCGGCCTCTACTCCATTTCCCATCTCCGCCTCCGGAACACCGCCGCCTCGTGCGCCACCGCCTACCGCCTCCGGCCGCCTCTAGCCGCCATCCTCAACCACCTCAAGCCGCGCCACTGCCTCGGTTAGATCCACCACCGCAAGGGCAAGCCCGGCCACCCATCCCTTTTTCCCCTCCACCACCAGAACCACCTCCCCGCCATACCACCCTACCGGCCGCCTTTTTCCGCCTCCGGTCGCCGTTCGCCTTCACCCCGGCTGCCGCTGCGACGCATCGGCCGCATCGCCGGCTTCGCCGCGTCCCGCTCTTCCCCATCCGCCGCCCGGTCACCGCCTTCCGCCGCCGGGAGCCCCTCCTCATTGTCGACCTGTGGAGCACCGCCGCCTCCCTCCGCCGGCTACTCTCGCCGTCGCCGTGCCCCTCGGTGAGCTCCGCCACCTCCCTCTCCCTCACTGCCCCGTTTCCTCTCGCCGCTTCCCGCGCTGCGCGCCGCCGCTCCCTGCGCCGCCCGGCCCGTGTGCCGCCGTCGCTTTGGTCCCGGCCGCCGCCGCCGCCAGCCTTGTGTGCGCGCTGGCTAGGCCGCCCTGCCCGGCCGTCCTCAGCCGTCCGATCGGCCTTGGCCGATCTGGACCGTCGGGTGCGCGGCCGCGTGGCCGATCGCCACCGTGAACCCGGTCCACGGTGGACCATTCCCTTGACCCGCTAAGGTGTGGGGCCCGCCTGTCGGCGCCGGCCTCTTTGATGACGTCAGCACAGCCTTTTCCTTTGAGAAAATAAATAATAATTGCGCAATAAATCGAGTTTAATTCTAGAAATTCATTTAAATGGCTCAAAACTTGTAAAATTCATATCTAATTCATTCGAACTCCGAATTGAGCCATTCAACTTGCAAAATTCATATAAAATTGAGCTCTACATGTTTGTTTAGTTTTTATGTACTGTTTCCTTGGTTTTTATTAGAGTTTTTCCTCGTTTTGCGTGCCAGCGTGTAGTTCCCGTCGTTTCGGAAGATCGCATTCGCAAGGATAAGAGTTCAGAAGATCCAAGTGAAGAAGCAAGGCAAGTCACACATTCCCCTTGAGCATGTTGATCCCAATTTACAAATGTTTTACTGTTCGCAAATAAATATGCATGTTTTGCTAATTACATGGGGTTAGGGTTTTACCTATCTGCTCGCTTGTGCCATGTTTACTTGATATCTGTCCTTTGTCAACCATGGGTAATAAATCGCCTAGCTTGTGTTACTTTGGTGACCTAGCTAGAACTATATGCTTAGCCATGCTTAATTACCACTAGCTCAGTCGATGGGATAATTGCAGTATTAGACATTCTAGTATCTTGTTGAGCTGCGTGCTCGAGACATCTGGCCATGCTTCGTGGTCGTAATTATCCAACTAAAATGCGACTGAATGGTGGGCTGTGGGTGCATGGTTTTGCTAGTCGCACCCATGGCAATTAAGGACCGGTTCGCGAGATGCCCTGGAAGAACTTATCGTACTTACCACAAGCCAGCGTGGGCAACGGCTGGGCTTGTAGTGTAGCTTTCCTCTAGTCGACGCATCCAGGCAAGGGTGGGCGTGATGGAGCGAGGCGGGCCCTGCGACGGCCTCTGTCGCTTCCGGATTCACCTAGGCACGAGAGGGGACTGCCCGTTGCCCGCTGGGGACGGGGGTGAAACCTGAGGTGTGGTGTGCTTGGTTCGAGGGGGTTATGCGAAGGGTCCTGTCACGGCCTCTTTCCGGTATGTCGTGGTGGCATGTCGGCGCACGGTAACGTGTCGTGGGGCTGTGTCTTGTGGATACAGTTGTACACCTCTGATCAGAGTAAAACTATTCGAATAGCCGTGCCCGCGGTTATGGGCGGTCGACCAGATTCACCGTGATTAGTCCCATCTTAATAAATCGACCCAATGCACTGTAGTTCAGGTGGGTTGGTTGGGCCTGTTCAACGTGGTGTAGCGTTGATCAGTGGAGATTTAATGTTACTTTAGTTACTCAACAGTTTTACGGTTTTGCTCAATAAAATGTTTTACAACCGCCTTTATGCAAATAGCCACAAACCATCCTTGTATCCCCTTGCACATCTGCATCGTTGGTGTGGCTTGCTGAGTACGGTGGTTGTACTCAGCCTTGCTATTATTCCCCCTTTTCAGAAGTGTAGTGCTTCTGAGCTGAAGACGAAATTAGAAGACCAAGGCTCAGACCCCAGTTGAGTTTTGCCTGTGGAGTGGAGCTGAAGCCCCGCTAGGATCGCCTTTTTCCGCTGCTGCTGCTTTTGTTTCGGTGTGAGGACTAAGTGCCTCTTCTGTAAGTATTTTACGCTTTATTTATGTTTGGGACTGTTTATTACTTGTCATTTTGTGTACCCTGGCTGGTCCTGGACAGGGATTTAATATACAAAATAGTCTGGAAATTTGGGCTAAATTTCTGGGCGTGACAGACGAGGACAAACAGGAGGAGTTTAACCTACGAGCGGTTCTGTTCGTAACCATCAACGATTGGCCTGCACTTAGCAACCTATCCGGACAGTCCAACAAGGGGTACAAGGCTTGCACTCACTGTATGGATGAAACAGAAAGTACGTATCTTAAGCACTGTAGGAAGGTTGTATACATGGATCATCGTCGATTCCTTGCAGCAAACCACCCGGTACGGAAGAAAGGCAAGCACTTCGAACATAAGGCCGACCTCCGTACGAAGCCTAAATATCGCAGCGGGAAAACAGTGTTTGCTATGGTTAAAGATCTTAAAGTAGTGTTCGGAAAGGGGCCTGGAAGCCAGCCTATAGAGAGCGAAGATGGTCACGCGGCGATGTGGAAAAAGAACTCTATATTTTAGGAGTTACCATATTGGGAATTCTTGGACGTACGCCACGCAATCGACGTGATGCACCTCACTAAGAACCTTTGCGTAAACCTTCTTGGCTTCCTAGGTGTATATGGAAAGTCGAAAGATACACTGGAAGCACGTAATGATTTGAAGCATATGGAACAACGCGGCGACCTTCACCCGGAACCAAAGGAGAAAGGAAGCCATTACTTGAGTCCAGCCAGCTACACTCTTAGCAAGGCAGAGAAGGAAAGTATGTTTGAATGCTTGGAGAGCATAAAGGTACCGTCTGGATACTCCACGAATATCAAGCGAATAATAAGCACGAAGGAGAAGAAATTCACAAACCTAAAGTCTCATGACTGTCACGTGTTGATGACACAACTGCTACCAGTTGTAATAAGGGGTATCCTTCCAGACAATGTCCGGGCAACAATAACAAAGCTATATGCATTCATGAACGCAATTTCGCAGAAGGTCATCGATCCGGATAGATTAGAAGCCCTTCAGAATGAAGTGGTGCAATGTCTCGTCAGTTTTGAGTTGATATTTCCACCTTCATTTTTCAATATAATGACGCATCTGCTTTGTCACCTTGTGAAAGAGATCCGTATTCTCGGGCCTGTGTACCTACACAACATGTTTCCTTTCGAGAGGTACATGGGCGTTCTGAAGAAGTATGTTCGTAACCGTGCTCGTCCAGAGGCAAGCATCGCCAAGGGTTATGGAACAGAGGAGGTCATCGAATTTTGCGTAGAATTTATCGAAGACCTTCGCCCAATCGGGGTACCTGAATCAAGCCATGAAGGGAGACTACGGGGAAAGGGAACTCTTAGAAGGAAAACAATAATGACGATAGACAACAATTTATTCCGTAAAGCCCATTTCACTGTTCTGCAACACTCTTCATTGGTAGCTTCTTACATCGAGGAGCACTTGGCTCTAGTTCGCGCCAAGAACATCGGTAAGTCCGATGCATGGATTACACGGCATCACATTGATACTTTCCCCGCGTGGCTACGATAACATCTCATGGGTAACTAGTCGATCAACCAACAACTTGCCTTCCTGGCGAGGGGACCGTCTGGGTCGATCGCGATATTCCAGGGATATGAGATCAATGGGTACACTTTCTACACGAGAGCCCAAGACATGAAGAGCACGAACCAAAACAGCGCTGTTCGTGTCGATGCCATGGGACACGATGGAACAACTGCCACGTATTACAGTGCCATCGAGGATATATGGGAACTTGACTATGGTCTTCTCAAGGTTCCTCTCTGTTCCGGTGCCAATGGGTTAGGTTGACTGGTGGAGGCGTAATGATTGATGACAGTGGTATGACAACTGTTGACCTTAACAAGGTTGGATACTCGGACGAACCTTTTGTCTTTGCCAATGATGTAACGCAAGTCTTTTTCGTGAAGGACATGTCTAGCAAAGGAAAGAAGGGCAGAGGGCCTGATGAGCCTAAGCGTCAAGTGGTTCTCCCAGGCAAAAGAAAAATCGTCGGAGTTGAGGACAAGACTGACGAGGATTACGATCAGTTGGATGGGCAACCCCCTTTCACGGTGACGATTGACCCTAGCATCCTCCTATCAAATGAAGACACCCCTTACTCACGCAGCGATCACAAGGAGGGAACAATAGTGAGGAGAAAGTACGTGCGGTCAACCGTCACCGCCGATGTAATGCCGTAATTATTGTGTACACGATGTAAACTATTTTGGATGTATTGATTATCCATATAAATCAATTGATGTATGGCATAATTTACTATCATTCATATGCTACATTTAATTGAATATCATTCATATGCTAATTATAATTGACTAGAGAATTTTTAAAAGTATTAAATCATTCATGTGGCATTTACAGATGTTAATTAGAGTTTTTCACAATTTAATTTACTATCTTTCATATGCTACTTATATATGACTATTCGAATTTTTAAAAGGTTTAAATCATGCATGTGGCATTTACATATGTTAATTAGAGTTTTTAACATTTAATTTAATATAATTCCTACGCTAAGTATGTATGATGATTACAATTTTTATTAATTTTAAATCATGCAGTATGTACATACAAATCTTAATTAGAGTTTTTACCAATTTAATAATATCATTCATATGCTAAGTATATATGATTATTGGAATTTTTATTAATTTTAAGTCATATATTTGCTTATTACGATTTATCCACTTAATTTATTACAGACAAAAATAATTTTTCGAAGTAATTGTCATTAATCTTTGTACTTTAAATAATGTTAATGCATTAACTTCTATTTTAGAAACACATATGTAAGCGAAAATAATTTGCAGTGCTATAATCTTTAGTCCCGGTTCTTAACCCTAACCGGGTTTAAAAAGAATTTGGAAATAGCGGGAAAATATCTTTAGTCCCGGTTGATGAGAACAACCGGGAGTAAAGATATCTTTACTCCCGGTTGTTCTCATCAACCAGGACTAAAGATCGAGGGCTATATATATTCCCGATGCGCGCCCTCGTCTTCTCCACCAACACTTAACATTTTCGGCCGATCGATCTCTCTCGGCCTCTCTCCTTCGCCACCACTGCCTAGGGAAAATCCCCGCGCCGACGCCGCCGTATCTCGCCGTCGTCTCGAGCTCGTCGTCCTCGCCGCCGCCGCATCTCTGGGGTAAGAGCCGCCGCCGCCTCTCCCTTCATCGCGATCTCCGATCTCGATCTCTCTCTCCGCTCGCGCCGCCCGCCACGAGACGCCGCGCCACAACGACGCCGCGCCACGCAGCCGCCGGCACGCCACGCCGCCGCCTTCGCAGCCGCGCGCGCAACGCCACCGCCGCCACGCCACGCCGCCGCTTTCGCCGCCGCACAACGCCGCCGCCGCCGCGCCAAGCGCCGGCCCGATGCCGCCACACCGCCGTTAACGAACACGTGAACGAGAATGAACACGTCAACGTACGTTGCCGCGAGAACGTGAACGAAAACGAGAACGATCGAACGAACGAGAGCGAGAACGAGAACGATCGAACGAATTAACGTGAACGAGAACGAGAACGAACGTGAACGAGAACGAGCGAATGAACGTGAACGTGAAATGCAATATATATATATGTTACTTCGCATTTATCGTAATACAAATTTTTTGTATCTTGCAGAAAAGACGTGTTGTCGGAGTCGTCCCTCAAGCTGGAGTGGAAGAGCTAGCCCTAGAAGGAATTCGTGCAGGCAAGTGACGTAATAATATAAATGATTGTTATATTTGTAATGCAATTAAGAATATTAGACTTGTAATTAGACTTAGCATATAAGATTGTGTAGTGTTCTAATATTATTTGAGTTTTAATATAAGATTATTTTATTGCAAATTAGACTTAGTATGTAATTATTGACTACGGAATTGGTGCGACTCCTAGCAATTGACTATTGTAGTCTTAATTAGACTTAGCATATACGCACGAAACACTTAGCATACATGACTATTTTAGTCTTAGCATGTAATATTATTTGAGTTTTAATATAAGATTATTTTATTTGTAATTAGACTTAGTATATAATTATTTACTACGGAATTGGTGCGACTCCTAGCAATTGACAATTTTAGTCTTAATTAGACTTAGCATATACGACAATTACACTTAGCATACATGACTCTTTCAGTCTTAGCATGTAATATTATTTGAGTTTTAATATAAGATTACTTTATTTGCAATTAGAATTAGTATGTAATTATTGACTACGGAATTGGTGTGACTCCTAGCAATTGACTATTGTAGTCTTAATTAGACTTAGCATATACGCACGAAACACTTAGCATATACATGACTATTTTAGTCTTAGCATGTAATATTATTTGAGTTTTAATATAAGATTATTTTATTTGTAATTAGACTTAGTATATAATTATTTACTAGCTAGGGTTGTATAATATACGTCACCTAGACTTAGCTTATATCACGATTTGTAATTAGACTTAGCACATAAGGTTGTGTAGGGTTCTAATGTACGACATTTACACTTAGCATACATGACTTAGATTGTTAAAACATAAATGTCTCGTGACTTAGCAGATGTTTCTTGTATCAACAGATGGCTGACCGCGATGAGGAACAGATATTGTACGATACAATCGCGGAGGGAAGCAGCCAGTACTAGAATGAAGAAGAGGGGAACGAGGATCCAAACCAGTACTTGAACGAGGAAGGGAATGTGGAGAGGGATGCGGAGGGGAACCAGCAAGGGCACGTGGAAAGGGATGTGGAGGGGAACCAGGAGAAGGAGGCTAGTGGTAGTCAACCCTCCGTTGGACAGAAGAGGGCACGCGGGCAACGAGGTGCAGCGAAGAAGCTTGAGGGTCGGCACATCATAACGGAAGTGGAAGAAGATGGACGTCCTAGTGCCCCGGCCGAAGCCGCCAAGAACTATGTACGTCACAGCGGTTGGGTTGTGCGGGATTACGTGCCTGTCAGTACGGTGTACTGGTGAAGAACAAGGGCACGCGGAGATCATGAGAGCTTTGTACCAGATTCGGAGAAAGAGATGCTGTGGACCACAATGCTCGAGACATTCACCCTTCCCGCGGGTACAGAGGACAAAGTGAAAAGGTGGACTCTGAAGAAAATGGCAGAACAGTTTCAGAGCTTCAAGGGAGAGCTGTACAAGAAATATATCCTGAAGGGGCAGACACCGAACTTCGACACATTCCCAAAGCTAAGGGATCACTGGGACGAGTTCGTTGCATATAAGACAGGTGAACAAGGGCAGGCGATGATGGAAAGAAACAAAAAAAATGCCGCCAAGAAGAAGTACCATCACCACTTGGGGTCAGGAGGCTATAGCGTCGCGATGCCGAAGTGGGAGGAGATGGAGGCTAGCTTGATTGAGAGGGGTATCGAACCGGCAACCGCCAATTGGCCGGAACGATCAAAGTTCTGGTACTATGCTCACGGTGGAACGCTCAACCCAGCTGATGGCTCACTGGTCTTCGGCGATCAGATACGTGAGGCTGCGCGACGACTAACAGATGCAGTGGAAGCCTCCTCTCAGGGCATGTTCCGACCAGACAGAGATAGGGACGAGCTGACACTCGCCCTGCAGACTCCAGAGCATCCAGGACGAACACGAGGGAAAGGGGTGATTTCTTGGAAGATTGGTTTCAAGGAGGATATCCACACGTACAGGAGTCGGATGAGGAGTAAGAGAGATACCGAGGCGAAGATTGCAGATCTAGAGTTCCAGGTATCGAGCTACGAACTCAGCATGCAAGAGGAGGTGGCAAGGAAGGTTGATGAACGCATGGCCGCACATCGGTCCCATGATCCCCAGCCGACCATTCCTCCTGCAATGGTGAGCCCGTCAGGAAACCATAGCAGCTGCGCCTCAACGGGGCAGGTAGGATCACAGAGCATGGACGCCATGCAAACACAGGACGAATCGACCTGTCCCGTTGATGACATCACTCAGCGGACACCATGTGAGCTGCATATTCCTTACAAAAACTTATCAATAAAGGTAAGCTCGTAGTTTATATATTTTAGATTTAGCCATTCCGCTAGTTGCTGCTTATATATGTTGATTACTAATAAATAATCTCTCACAACATGAAGGTGCCGTCGGGCATGGCCATCCCAACGGACCCTTCAGGTACTTACCACTGTAGGCCGATTCCAGCAGGATACTCGAAGGTCGAAGTTGAGTTGGTCGAAGGCGCGTACGAGGACCTCGAGCTGGATTACCCTGGAGGAGACGGTGAGATGCATCTACGAGACACAAGCCATGCCATTATTCTATGGCGCAGGCGGTACATCATCCTCCCTAGGCGACAAGCGGCGTCTCGTGCACCATCTCCTCCAGCTCCGCCATCTCCTCCTCAGGATCCTGCACCGTCTCCTCCTCATGATCCGCCAGCACCGTCTCCACCTCAGGCTCCAGCACCGACTCCTCCTCAGGATCCTGCACCGACTCCTCCTCGGGCTCCTACACCTACTCCTCTGCAAGCTCCTCTTCCGGCACCTCAAAGTCAAGGGCCCCCCCAGCTCCACCGCTTGCCCACACAAGGGCAACGAAGAAGGCGAAAGTTGACGCCGCCAAGAACAAGGACCCGGGGTATGATTGCACGCAACAGGAGCTTGACGCTTACGTTGCATCAGAAGTCAAGAGACAATTCAAGCCTCGAAGTCCAGAAAACAAGATTCCTATAGACCCCAGTGTCAGGAACTTCTTCAGGGGTATGTCTGCATCTGTCAAGGAGGCCATCAAGCTATCGGACTATGAGCGAACGCTGAAGAAAGCATCTTCTGAAAAGTCCAAACCAGTCCCTCAGCTTGGAGAGCAACCAAACCAGGAGATCGAGCCGTTGGTGACCGGTAAAGAAATGACGATAGAACAATTTATTACTGACACCGGTCTAACTACGGATCAATTGCTAGGAGTCGCACCAATCGAAAAGACGGAAGTGAAATACATGTACGAACTCGGTAAACCGCTTGTCAAGCCTAAGCTGCTGCAGTCCCTACCCACACAAATGTACAAGTTCCATCAGCTGTACATGGAGATGAGCGGCACCGGTAGAGAGATGATCGGAGCAAGGATCAGGGACACGGACTTCTTGCAAGGAGATGACATTCTCTGGATCAATTTCAGGGGAATCTACGAACTATACCAGCTGGACGCCCTCGACGTCTCTATTATGAGTTGCTGGATTTTGTAAGTATATCGTTCAGTTAGATTTCTTACTATACGTCTCCTTTAATTAATTAGGTCCTTGTATATAAGAAGACTATAGAAAATAATATACTCCCTTTTATCGTTGTAGAATGGAGATTCAAAGGGCCCGACG